>NC_132797.1:69596999-69896999 GCF_048594095.1 Paramormyrops kingsleyae
GTTTCTGCAGTGATATGTCATTTATATTGATCCATAATTCACTGGTGCACTTGTAAACTGTGCTCCCGCATAAGTACGCTGTCAAATATTAATGGTTCACCACACTGTTATAGCTGCTGGCTTCCCTCCTCAAGTTTGATGCGTAGCCATTATTTATACATGAAATAATGAGTGAACTGCTGTCGCGACCTGAAATTCTAGAATCCACATTTATTTCAAAGTAAAAACAGCACAGCTATGTACTATGTGGATCTCCAGAGAAACTCTTTATGTCAGTGACAGCGGGTGACTCCGTGACAAATAATTATCCTTTTGTTCTGACTAGAAAGTGCAGAGCACTTAGTAGTGATGTTAGGCTGTTACGTTATTCATTCTCACTAAAATGATAAGAACATGCAGAAATAGCTAGAGTTAGAGTTAATTCAGTAATAATAGGGAATGTGGATAATGGATACTAACATTTCTGTATAGTTGCATTGCTTAATTTTGCATCATTTGTTGGATCATCACAAGTCATGAAAACTTTTTTGATTATGAGTATGAAATTGCCGTTAATAGTGCAATTAGGCACAATTATATTAACTTACTAAATGATTCGTCTGAAAAGCAGAACATTTTTCTCAGTTGTGTTTTGAATTAAATGTAGTTAGGCTGTTAATAATGATTTAGATAGATTTATTTAAAAGTGCAAGTTAATAAATTGTGTTAGACTATCAGTAATTTATTTTTATGTGTGCATTTGTAACTTTGTCTATTGAGTATTATATACAAAAAACTCAATAAAAAAAGTGAAACACAGATATATACTTTCATTTATAATTTTCACCGGTAAACAAAATGCTGTCTGTAGGCATGAAGAATGCGGCCATGTTCTATATTATTTCCTTGATACTGTAGCTGTGCTGGAGCAACTATTAAATTCTGAAGTGTTGTGAGAGTTTGTGCCAGGTTGCATGTAGTGGTGTTGTGAGTTTAATGAGGTGCTATGACTTGGTTGTAACGTGGTTTTTTTGTCCTCACTTTCCCTGCAGTCGCTATGTACAGGGAGCCGTCGTTGCATGATGTTGGAGAAACCGTCCAGAAAGCAGGAGTGCCTCCCAGTAAAAGCCCAAGTGAGCCTGCGGTGATGAATGGCGGAAAACCAGTCAGCAAGCCGACCAAAACGACATAGCCGGACCTGTGGATCTGACACTCTGGAATGGTTTCCCCCGGCCAGAAGGACTTCCTTGCATTCGTGGGTCAGGTTCAGGCAAACCTCCCAGTTCACCACATGTCTCATCACTCGTGGATCGATCCAGAAGTCCGAGTCCAAGTAACCTGTGAGGAGAGACAATTGGATAGATTCACATTGAATGCCCTACCAGAAATGGAATGCCTTTTCAATATGCTCTGTAACTGTGACAATCCATAATAATGATGTAACTCACAGTCCCAAGTGACAGCTTGCCTGCCGTTTACATGTAGTTTCCCATTTGAGCCCAACTGCAGCAGAATCCATATTATTCAAATATATTTTCTATACCGCAGTACACTAGCTATGATCTGGGTAAAATGCTTTTACAAAAATGGACTGTGATCCTTTATTCCCTTAAACATATTCTCATCCCCCTATCCGCCTCTCAATCTCCTCACCCTACTCTCTCTTTTTTTGCCATTTTCACTAGATATTTGTCATTCATACTCACATACACTATCTCACATGCAAAATCATCATCACCGACACATACTATACCACATAATAAAATCCCATGGCTCATGTTATAAAAGATAACGTGATTCTTATCAGTGCTTCACTGTTGATCTCACTGATTAAGAGAAACTGCGGGCTGGTCAAATTGCTCCTAAGATTGGCGCTAAGGAAGCATTAATATGCCTATGGCATTCAGTACAAAGGGCAGCGATATGTCGGAAGTGCTCCATAAGTGGTATATACATATCACACCCCTATTGCCCTTGCGGAGACGTTAGCCTCGCCCAATAAACAGGAAACTGTATTCTGTTTTCCTTACTCTTCGTTTTAGAGCAAGGGCTCTAGGAATATCTATAGGCCTTGTAGGTCCATTGTAGATCCCAGCCCATTAATCACACGCTGACTTCTCTGAACAATGGGCTATGCTTGTGGCAGCTGAACAGGCCCGGCAGCAGCCATTTACAAAATGTCTACTTTAGTCAACGTGGAGAACGGCTGGATGTAAGTAGATGCCATTAATACTGGCTGCATCCTTATTTTGTTCAGCAAAGCATGGGCAAGGTTTGTGTTGTGTTACAGTACCTTCTTGCAGCAGCAATGCAAGAGAGACCTTATATTACAATGTTTTCACTGTATAAAATTAAAACGAGACCTAATTTTTAATGACTAGCCATTACGATGTATATGAGAGGATTTACCTAGCTCAGCATGCAGAGTCGAGTACTTCTCATATTGGCCTAGTACGTGCCTGTGCAGACCTCTAACCCAGCATGCAAAAACATGTACCCAGTCATTGCTGGGTTAAAGGTGCCTCACCATCCGTCCACACTCAGTAGAATAGTAGCATATTCAATTGACTTCATATTTTCTCCAGTTTGCTTATGATATTAATCTTTCAGTTTCTCAGTTTGAAAGTTTTATACATTAGTAACAAAGATGTCTTACAAGAAAATTACAATATTTAACATTTTTTTCACTGTGACTACAGATTTATTCCAGAATCAGGAGATAATTCTCGACTTTTTGAATAATCTCTGGCAGTTTGAGCAGACTCCATGTTTATTTCTTATTCGCTTTAAAAAAAAAAACGCATTACTGATAGATTTCAACCAGCATGTATTTGTTTCATGGACCAAAGTTTAGAAAAGGAGAGCGAACTGTTTTGTTTCTTCAACCTCATTTGTATTTAGTTCCAAATTAAATTGACACCACACTATAAAATGATACTATTCACCAAATGCAAGTGAAAATCTTCTTTCACCTTTGTTTAGAGACATTATCTGATTATGTATTCTATCGCAGATTTTCTGAATCAATCAGCAGAATTAAAACCAAACTTTTCTTGCTTCAGCGATTTTCATAATAGACATAATGGGCTGAAGCTATGCTGTTAAATTGCAAATATATTGATTCATTTTGATATTTATTACTCTGTAGACCTTGATTTTTAGGAGATACTGAAGCACATTAGCTAGAGCTGAATACCTGTCTGCACTAATGCTGTTATACACTGTAGTAAGCCTCTAAAGAAATTGAGTATAATGTTTTAATTCAGTTTAGGGCCGGTGCCCTTCATCCACATGAAAACCATACTTCTTTAGTCAGTAACCAATAAACTCTACATGCTGGGCTATGTTTGCCCTGCAAACCAGATGACTGGTTAAATGAAGGCTGAATTTATTTTTGTAAATGACTGGTGTGTACGTGTACAACTCGATTTTTTTTCTCCTTTGTTATTTACAGGCTGTATGTGGTGGTGTTTATACCTATGAATGGTTGTCTTTGAACAGTTATTTTCCTAACATGTTGAAATGTTGACATGGAAGGCCGTCATTACCTGCTTTGGTTTCAGCCTTTGGTTTGTTTGTATCATCTGTTGCATGGGAAGAGGATGGCATTGAAGAATTGCATGTTGTAGGCCATGTGTATCAAGAACTGTTGGTATGTACTGCTAACTTTACATACATATATGCAAAGAGTTTGTCTGCACTGTACAGTTTGTGTTTGTTTGTTGTATACAGATACAACATATTGAATAAAATTATTTATATAAATGCGTACTGTAATGTCAGTAACAGATTTAATGCAATACAATGTGCAGTATATTATTGCACGAGTCATTTGAAAGGTATAGGAGAAAGATGTTGACTCATACTATAAAGTTTGGGCCAATGTGGATTCTTCAGACTTCTTTTCTTACTATCAGTCTTCTTTTCAAGGAGAAATTTGTCTATATTGTGCCAGTGTCGCTCACATAACATGAGACGTTTTGCCCTGTTTGTTATAGTCCAACATGGAATTTGATGTATACGTATGTATTTCAGATTCCATCTCTGGCTATTTAGTTAATCCTCTATTGCTCTGCTCCATGTAAAGGTCTTTGGATAAAGTGTTAAATCTTTTCACAGTGACTGGAACCAGAGAAATTTTTGCACTGTTTTATTTAAAAGCATATGCCATTGCAAATATGTCTTTCCAAGTTCTCTTACTTATTTACTTCAAGATGTTGCACTGGTTTCATGCTAATGTTGTGCTGTAGTGCAGTTTTATTATTATTATTATTATTATCATTATCATTATTCACGATGATAATAATAATACTAATTATTATTATTAATAATGGAAAATATAGTATACTCCATCTGATTTTAATACACACAATGCATTTTTTATAAAATAATTTGATTATACATGACAGCTGGTCAAAATATACAATGGAAAAGCATTAATATTCAGCACAGAGTAACATCACAACAAAATATTATTCATGATAATAAAACATTTTTGGTTTATCTTACATTGTTTGGGTTCTGTCCATGTACTTACAGCTTAAACTGTGTGGCTTTACAGAATATGTAAGCATTTCTAGATAAATAATGTTCGTACATATAGTTGTACTGGAAACATAAATTGTTTAAATTTCATGTGTCTACACAGAAAAAAACTGCTCTTGCTTCCACAATTGTTTACTTGCATACAACAATATAGTTTTAATAAAGATAATTTGTAACCATTAACATGAATGCTGTTATACAGGTGATATGCAGAAATGTGAATGAAGAATTACATCCCAGATCTGAGTGTTTCTCTTTGTTCTTTTCAATGGTTTTCATTACTATCATTCATTATGGTTTTTCATCAGCCTCTTGGCAACATCACGATCTTTTTCAGTTTCCTTGTCCCGTTAAAGTATTAGTACTCTGATCCCACCCAAATTTCGCACGCGTTTCCAGTCCATCCTTCCCAGCATTCACAGTTGCCACAGCTACACCAGCCATTACCTGCCATAAAAAGTGTGAGAAAAAAAAACACAGCAGAATGCATCACTCCATAGTGCCGGTGTTTTAGCGAGCTTCACTTCTCATGTAGCTAAGAGGTAGCTAATACCCATAGATACCACTTCAGCAGTAGCTGTTCTTTTCTTCATGAAATTCTGGAAGGTTTTGGGGATGCTAGTTACTGTGCGGGCGAGTGTCATTACTTTTAAGGATAAAAACATTTACCCTCCATATTCCAGACCATAATACAAAATGTCTGTCAACATAATACTCTTGCCAAGGTAACAAAACTATTTACCACACTATTTAAATACAATATGCTGAGAATAATGCGGCAGGACAACTACTGTACACTCTGTGTCTGTGGGTGGAATCAGCTCCAGTGACTATGTTGTATTGATGAGAGTGCTGTAGATAATCTGCGTTAATTTGGGCTTTTCTGCAGCGATGGAGGACGCTTGGAAGTACGCTGCTTGTCTGGTAATCAGTCTGTACTCTGCCTACGAGCCTTGGCACGATGTAGATGTTTGTGGAAATGCATTTCTGGAGCAGTGACACTAAACGAATTGGTCGGTAGTGGCACTCCAGATACAGATAAGTGCTGCAATTCGCTTTGCAGGACAATGTTAAGTAGACGACGGGCACCTCTAAATTAGTAATTGTTTACATAATCGAACAGAGGAAAAACCTATTTAAATGGTGACATACCACCATTTCACAAGGAGGCCTGTTTGGCTAATTGCTACATACAGTGAATGAACGCAGCAAATATAAATTTGTGTTTATAATGTAAGTATTATTACACGTGAGATCTCTGCGTAATGTCGATATAATAACCCACAATTAAGTTAAATGCCTTGTGCCATTATGAGCTCTATTTTCTCTGTGCAAAGAAGCATCTTCTTTACATTAACTGCCACTGTTTCATAATGCCTTCCTGTTTTTGGCAAAATTCTGTCCACTTCATTATAATAGATTTTGCTTCAGGGATTGGTCAGTGGCTATGAATCGTTCTGCAATTGGTGCCTTTTCAAGAACTTTCTTGTGGCTTTGTTTGGAATGTTCCTTGACCGTAGCAATTTAGATTTTGCTTAGAGATCCACTGGCTGACTATGGAATCTACAGTACCACAGACAAGTGAATTTATTCTAAATTAATTCTATTTTTAATAGCTACTGTGCTTGACAGAAGCTATATTTCACAGACGTATGTATGAAGATGATCTACAACTAAATATACATATATACATGCGTGTATATGTCCATGACATTTTGCAGGGTAGAAAACGATCATACTTACAAGACCAACCCTTAGACTATACAGTAAGTAGCATAATTACGAAAATGTTGTTTTGTACAATTGCAATTGAAATAAAAACATATATCCATCAGCATGATCAATATAAAATGCTGGTCCAAAAAGTATAATGCACTAGGGGCACTCATAATATAATAATATATAATATGTAAAATAATGTAATGACATTAATAACCTTGACCAGAAAAAAATATATAAGCCTGTTGCTACAACGTCAAGTGCAATTTGACTCCAACAAAACCAAAAGTAAGGCTGAGGTAATAGACGTGGGTAGATTTTGTTGCTGAAAGAAGAGGTTGCCTTGGCATCAGGGTGCCCAGGTCACTGGGCATAATTGGCACGCAGTCGTCTCCCAGGCTACCAGCCACCTTGTTGGGACGGTCACCTCCCACTCCTTCCCACACACGGACGTCACTTTTAATTAGTTCAGCTCCACATGTCGACTTGTTGTTCTTAACGTGAATATCTGTCATCTCCGATATTCAAGCAGAACAAATTTAAGAGTAATTACTATAACCTTCCTTGCCAAAGTACATAATAAGTCGATCTGTAGCACTCTACCACACGTAGGTTTTTTTGTGTATCAAACATAATTATACCCTTACTAGGGTGTTTCTTGTGATGAATATATGGATTTCAGTACAAGCCAATAAAACACATTATTGCATTTAGCCAATAAATACAGATTGTTTAATGAAATTTGCATTTTGTTATAATGTGAAGATATGGAACTTCACTGGATCTATAAACCAGCATTTATAATTAGTAATTAACTATACCAAACAATAGAATTTTGTTTTCAGACATTTATTATTTTTCATGCACGTTGGTAGAGATTAATTTTATGAAGAATATTGAAAAAATGTCCCGCATGGCCCAAAAATGTCAAGCTGGTAATTAAACCATTTAATCTTGCATTTATTTTCAGAAACTTGCATGACTTCATATGTAATCGAATAGTTACTGCAGTATTACTGCTGAGTACTAAAGCAAAGGTTCTTCTGGGATTTCAACTGGCAGCAGTTCTGTTACAAATCTTGTTTTTTTCCTTAAAGGATCTGCAGTATGTTATAAAGTAGACACGTCTATAAGATGCAACACTTTCCACTGTATTATTTATAAGCCAGTCAATCATATACCCAGCATAATACAAATGACTGAAGCTTGCCCAGATGAGTGAAAATGGATCCAAGGTCTCTTCCACTCAGTGTGGATGGGTTAAAATTTTATAATGCACATTTTATAACTTGGCACTTCTAAAATGTACACTAAATAAAGAATAAAACAATTTCGGTTTTTGGCAAAAGAGCCTAATCGTAGTTTAAATTTTTAACTAATTGTGCTCTTTTGTTTAAAACAGATTTCTGAGCCTTTTCACAGTGTGTTACAGTACCTGTGCAGATGAGACCATCATGTTTGTCGCAGTCTCTGTCATCACATTCGCAGAACTCTCCGGACACATACCAGTCCTGGGGCGAGCATATACACTTTCCACAGTGGCAGGAACCTAAGAAGAGATTAACTTTCTTTTCAGCAGAAGTGGACATTTCAGGTCCAGAAAGTAAAAATCCAGACCAGGATTTTGTTTCACCCAACCAGTTATGTTTAACTGGTTGGTTGAAACAAAATCTTGATCTGGATTTTTACCTTCTGCACTTGAAATGTCCAGCTCTGTTTTTCAGTCACAAATAATATGTGTCATCCATCCATCCATTCATCTATTCATCCACTCAGTTTATCTTGATCAGGGTCACATAATAACAATGTTGTCCATGCTCTACACCTGCTTGTCTTATACAGGGTTGTAGAGGTCTGTAGCCTATCCTGGAAGCTACAGGGGAACCTGGAGAACATGCAAACTCCTCACATGTAGAGTTTGGGCGGAAACGAGAACCCTGGTCCCAGTGGTATGAGGCAACAGTGCTAACCAGGCCTTCCCCAATAATAATAATGTGTAACTAAAATTAAATAGCATTAGGGGAGTGGGTCCATAACCATGGACGAATGTTCCAATCCTGCCTCTGGTTCTTTGCCTGTGCAGAGATTGCATGTTCTTTGTGCGCGTGTGTGTGTGTGGGGGGGGGGGGGGCATTTTCTTTATGTAATCTGATGTCCTGCCACAGTCCAAAAACATGTGATTAGGCGACTTGGTGACCCTAAATAGCCCATAGCATGATGGAGTGGCATATTGACCAGGGTGTTAGCCCATAGCATGATGGAGTGGCATATTGGCCAGGGTGTTAGCCCATAGCATGATGGAGTGGCATATTGGCCAGGGTGTTAGCCCATAGCATGATGGAGTGGCATATTGACCAGGGTGTTAGCCCATAGCATGATGGAGTGGCATATTGACCAGGGTGTTAGCCCATAGCATGATGGAGTGGCATATTGACCAGGGTGTTCCTCGTCTTGCTGCCTGTGCTTCCTGGGACGCGTTGCTATGAGTCTGGAGCCAAACAAGGGCCATCAAATTTTTTTATAGGTCCATATGCACACAGGTGACTTGTTAAATGTTTGCACCTTCTTAGTATGTGCAACACTGAAAGAAAGCAGGAATCCAGTGTGAAAACTCCATAGGCAGGGTAACCAATTCAGGGTGAATTGTAAGTACCGTGAAGATAATTGCACAGCTTATTTAACATATGGGGCAAGATTATCCCAGGAAAACACACTGATGTCTATGGTAAATGTCATAGTCTAATGGAGGAATATATTAGTCTGATAAAGATCCAAATGTTTTGCCAGTAATGTGCCTTCAGAATCTATAAATAGCAGTAATGCAAATATCTGAGGCATCGTATGATGACATCCCATCTAGGGTGTGCCTTGTGGTTCCTGGGAAAGGTGCCAGGCTCATCACAACCTGGAACTTCTTTCTTCGATGGATAGATAGAAATGAGAGTGATACATAAGAGTATTAAGGACAGAAGGGTATCAGTTATCAAAGAATGTACAAACAAAAACTAGTGACCAAAACTGTGGAAACACTTCCGGTTTTTAGAGATTGCCGAACTTTATTCAACTGTTGCTCCAGTTACTTATTTAATCACTCAACTTATGATATTTGTAACATTCTTTGAGTGTTTAAAAACATTACTGCCAATATTTGTGTAGCGATTTTTAAAGCATAATGCCAAAAATGCTGTTTCCACAATTTTAGTCACTAATGTATACACAAATGACACAAAAACATATTCCATTATTGCACTCATGTACTGAATTCAAAAATATCACATTATGTAATACAACTAAAGAAACACATTCACCCATTTTTATTACTACTTATCCTGTGAAGGGTTATGTTGAACTTAGGGCCTGTTCTAAGACGCTCAGGGCATATGGCGCCACCAAAAGACACACACTGATGGGCATCAGTATCAATAACTCAGTATCAAATAAATCAGTATGCAGAATTGACAGTGATTTAAACTAAACACTCACTGAAAAGTATACACAACTCTGGACTAGGAATTTTTCTACTTTTTATTCATTTTACTGATCAAACATTCATATATAAAATATTTGTACTCCAGTTAACTATTAGTGTATCTTTTCCTAGAAACAATTTTAAGAACAAAATGCATTAAAGTTTCGATTTACAAGAAAAATAACTGGATTTCTGTGCATCCTCAGAGTTGACCAAGGCCTCAGACAATCTATGCAATCTCTGTTACTCCAAATGAGCACAGTGTGCACTGGGATCAGGTTTGTCTTTCCACATTGTGTCGTGTGCCATTGAATAGCCTAGTCTATCATTATTTACCATTATTTTGTCACTTTGAGATGGGGGAAGGCTGGAATTTGCTGTCAAATCATCCTTAATTAGAGGCAAAATGACTGCCTTGGATGCTCCAGTGCGCTAATAAACGTCCTGCTCCTTCCTCCAGTGCCCTGCGCCAAATGGATCTTTGTTTTGTCCCAGCAGATGCATAGTGACCAATGCTGAATACCTTAGAACCTTTATCACAGGCAGTCCTAAGAATATCCCTGACACTGAAAAAAAATCCCCTAGCTGAAACATGGCTGTGTCCTCCTATTGGAAGACCACCCACTCACTTAATGTGCAGGTGGTGCTTGGCAAAGAGTGAGGGGGCTGCAAATTATGGGTAATGTTAATTAATTGTGAATCATTAGCATGTTTCATGCTGTTATACTTTGTCACATAATTTTTGGTCATAAATAAAAACTGTATAAGCTCTTGTCTGCTGAGTATTATTGTTACGTGCTGCTACAGTACCACACCAGAAACGTTCCTTGTTATGGAACGGCGAAGGTGAACGTGGCGGATGAGAGCCCAGAGAGCGGCGGAATTCAGCTTGGAGGGAATGACTGGTAATGTTTGTGCAATTTGTCATGTGTGGCTGCTTTTGTTTTCATAATGACCTGCGCACACACTGAACGTGTGCACCATTTATTTCACATGCACATTCACTGCACATTCACTGAGTATACTGCATGCAGTTACCAAACGAATCCTGCTTTGTGTTTAAGGCGGTCAGTGCTTTTTGTTGTTTTGAGAAATGCTAATGATACAACCCTTGAACCCAGAAGGCTTAGAAAGAACTCGAAAGCATTAATAACTCATTAAGGACTTTTCTTATTGGTTTTTCCATTAAATGTGGAGGGCAGAGGGTTTGACTGAAACAGTGGCAATGACTAATGTTTCCACACACTTTGAGTACTGTAGGTTTTTAGAAAAAGTCCATGTAATTCCCAACTCCAAGAGATGCTCATTTACACATCCTTTGTAATATGTACACATTTTAGTCATTTAAGTTGCTTGGCTGGATGCACATCTACAGCTTGGGGGGATGCTTCAGTGGCTATAGATTTTGCTCTCTTACCTCTGCCGGTGCACATCACGCCATCAGATGTCTCGCATAGACTTTTGCTGTCTGCATCGGTCATGTTACAGTTCCGTGGGAATTGGCAGAACTTTCCGAACCAGCCGTCGCTGCAGATGCACCGACTGCAGGAGCAGAAGCCGTGACCTGGGACACAGAGGCCAGGATTACTCCATATATCCAATGATCTCGCACTTTTATCGAAAGCAAATTATAGTAGAGGGAATGGTTACAATTTATGTGTGCTCCCTGGGGTTTGAACATATGACCTTGTGGCGTTAGTGCAATGCTCTTGTTGAGTTACAAGAGCTTTTTATCCATTACCGCATGTGGGTTCCTTTTGTTCTTGGTACTACTAAAACCGTACAATCAGTGTTGTATCATCCGTGCATTTGATGGATTTCAGCATTTCTAACTGTTTATAGCAGCTTCAGACACATTACTGTGTAGATATGTAACTAGACAGTAGGGTGTGGATGGAGTTTTGTTGTGTTAAGTTACTGTCAGGGCTGCACTGGTCATCTGGCATACTGGACATTTTCCTGGTGAGCCGAGGGGTATGTGGGCAGCCCTGGGTACCATTAACCAGTCCAGCCAGTATGATTAGGGTTTACATGGTTTAAGCTGAGTCTGATCTGGTGCACAGTCCAAGACACTTGGATTCCTTTTGAAAACGTTGCATTTCACAGAAACAATGTTATAATTGTTGACAGAAATGCATTGATACTTGTTACCATGAGAATAATGTTAGGATGTAACATTTTATTTATTTTATTTAAACATTATAGTACTTTATTATGGTTTTCATTTCCATCTTGTAGTTACACCATATGGGTATCAAAGGCAGAAGCTTAAAATTGGATTTTTGTTTCATTAAGGAATAATCTGTGTTGCTTGCGATCTGAAGGGTCATACAGTATATGCCTATCCTATCATACAATACTTTGGTAACTTGTATGAACTCTAAAATAAAGGTAGTGCGCGAAAGATTGTGTTGATTGATTCTGATTAGGCAAGCTTCATTTTGACTAATTCGTCAAAAATTACACATAAATTAGTCAAAAAAGATTTTAATTTTTTGATAGACTTCCTGTGTCATTTTGTCTGATCTGTGGAGACACTGCTAATGACTGCAGTAACAGAGCTTCATCGCTATATATGGGAAGATTCAATTTTGCTATAAAATGAATTCTCTGGTGAATATCATGTCCAGCACATCGCTGCTTTTATGAAAAATGACCTGACACAGTCACTACATACATATTCATCCTTTGACCTCTTTCACTTTTGATTGAATTTTCTAAGTGCTTGGCTGCGAACTGAAAGCAAACTATTGGCTATTTTCATTTAAATTTAATACATTTCTAGAACTTTTTATTTAAATAAAACAAAAAAAAGTGTTGTCATGCCACGCATATTATGGTGGGCCAGCACGCCGTAACAATTCCACAGGCCCCTAAGTGACAGGGGCTCTCAAAAATAGACTGTCCCTGACTTATGACTGAGCTCGGTTCTGACAGACAGGTCGTACATCAAAATGGACGTACATCAGAATAGGAAAATTGGACAGACTTTTAGGCATGAGAATGAGGCTGGGACATGTGTGTAAGCCTAGGATGCTCACAGTGACATACAATACAGTAATTCCTACAGCAGGTATTGTACAGTGTGCACTAGCTAGCGTAGCGCTAATGGGTGCACAATCGCACAAAATTTATTTTTGGAGTTCTATTTTGATCCTATTCATTGACAGAGGACAGCTGGGCATATATTTCACAGCTGTTCGTATTGCATCAATGCATGTATGCATCATCAATAGCATGTCCACGTCTAGGCTAATACCATAAAGCAAGGAACAAAATCCAAGGTAGAACCTGGATGTAATGCTGGTGTTTTCCAGCAGGTACATACAAACACTCAGTAAGATATAGTAAATAATACCATTTCACTTGACCCACATTAGGGCAGAGAGTAGAAACCCATAGTGTTACAAAAGAAATAGAGATAAGCCTCTAAAATATACAATAAAACATTGTCTGCACAAATTTTACATGCAAATCACAACTGCAACTGTTCCTTCATGCTATGCCAGAACAAGTAGCACTGTTCTTTATGGATAGGATGGAAATGATGTCATTCCCATTCATCAAAGTGTACAGCATCCATATATTTCAATAAAATACTTAAATCAGACTCAATCAGTGAATGGACATTAAAGCAGAGACAGTATCAGGACACTATTAAAGCAAGTTCAGATTTCTTTTTTGAATTTTTAAAAAGTTTTCACTACCACATTCAGACTAATTATGTCAAATCATTTAGATCCCACGTTTTCTGGATGGACAGCATAAACAAATAATTTGATCACCCATCCTCTGAGAACATTTAATTGCCTTGGAACTGTGGCACACAGCCCTTTGATTAAGCTGCACCTGGCGTGTCTCGTTTTATAGGCAATGCGATGTGCACTGCTGTACACCAGCATGCAAATACTGATATTAGTTAATATTACATTGTGATTGGCTCGTCTCATGGGCAGATCTGGTGGAATGAACAGGATTTGAATTACATAATCCCGTTTTATAACTATATAAATAATGTGCTTTGTTCTACCTCATAATAATGCATTCAATGCATTCACCTTTCCACGGATGACGTTCATTATATATAATCAGCAAACCTGATACCAATTAAGATTTTTTTCTTAGTTCTTAATGATAAAGAGCCTTAAGTCTCTCTGAACAGGTCAGCACAGAGGCCACTTGGCCTCAAAGGACAAGGTCTTTCATCTGCCTGTGCTTTGGTCAGCAAATCCTGGCAATTAGATGGCATTAAGTTCTAATTCTCGTGTGATGTTTGCCCTTTCTTCTGTCCGGTAAGTAGATTTGCGAGCCAGACCAGAAGCGAGATGACTCAAAGTTAAATAAGGAGAAGACAAGGCTCTGCACATCAGCAGAAGCGGAAGGGACCTTTCCAGAGAAACCCATGGCAAATTAAATGTTTTTCACACCACTCTGGTGAAGGATTATGCAAAATATATACATATTTAAACTTAATTTTGGCAGCATGGTCTCATGAGAAGCATGGATGAGTGTTACAGGAATTACATCCAGGAGTATTCTACAATACTTTTTGTCCCCTTAAGATAAGAGATATATGCTATTAACTGTGATGGACCACCATACATTGAAATATTAAAACAAAAAAAGAGTTTTGAACAAAACTAGGTGGGAATGTTCAATGAAAGAAGGTAATATGGTAATATAATTATTAAAATTATAACGACATGTCTTATTTGCATTTTTAGCGACAATTTTCAGTATAGACAGTATAGCCCCCCCCCCCCCACCCCAGCTATAATAAGGTCATGGTGAAAAAGGGAACTGTTAAACATCTTAAATTTGGCAGATCGATCCTCTGGGGCGATACCTCTCACCCTCCCAATCGGCCAATTTTACTGACAGCATTTCCACCCCCTCATGCTGATCGATAAGTTTTACCATTTGCACACTGTGCTTTGATAAGCATATTGTTCATGGTCCATCATTTTTAATTCCCTCCCCCTACCCACGTCAGCCTAAGCCCCCCAAGAGCCCTGCAATGCCTAATAGTGCCACGAGGCATACACGCTTATTTAAGATCTTACGTCTTATAAATCTGAACTTGATCCCATGACAGTCATTCAGTATGAAGCGGACTAATCCAAAAGGCTGAAACAATAATGCAATATAATCGGTGCCCATTCTAATAACACAGATTGAAGTGTGCGAAAATATTTTAAAGCAAGGAAGCTTAAAAACTTTTAAATCGATATCTTGAACTGCGAGAATTTATTTACATCTGGATGTATCATGACAGAGAAATCGGGATGAAAACACCAGATTGTTATATAGTTGTCTGTGCAGCCTGCCAGCCAGGCTGGCCGTGATTAGGGACACGTGCCTCCGGGGTACTGTCCAGGGCTGCATCAGCACCTGTCACAGGCGCTCCTACGGCCCTCAGAGAGAGGGTTGTCTCGGAGCTTTCTGGCGTGCAAAATGCAGGTGATAGGATGGCTTTGTGTCTGCGAAAAATGCCCATGGAGATGGCAGTGTGAGCTAAAGGGAGCACAGTGTCTGCTTTCCAATATTCAGCTGTCAGTCATAACAATCCGGCCGAGGGTATCAAGCAGTGTCATCATACTCCTTATAATTTCTATCATTTGACCATCAATTTTCATTTGAAATATAGTTTCATTTTAGTCAGTTTTCAGTGTGTTTTTATTCATTTCAGCATTAGTTGTAGTAATCTTGTTTCTAGGGATAGATGGAGAGTGGAAGAGCTATTTTATGTTTCTGATCTATAGAGACTCCTGTGTGAATTCACACTGCACATTATGTACGAATGTCCTCGAAATGGGAAAACCCTGTTCCAGATGCGGTCATCTGAAGGCTACATGTACTGGATTGTGTTTTCTCCGACACAAAACATTACCTAAAGAGTTTTTAAAAACTGAAATTATTTGACGGTTGTTACTATTTTATTTCTGTTAGTTTCAGAATCAGTATGTATAGTTTTGTTGTTTATTGTCATATTTTGAGTTGTGTTTGCTTTAGTTTTTGTTAATGATAGCAGCCCGCTACCTTTTGAAAAAACTGCTAATATTCTAGATGTATTTTATAAAGCAAAATAAACACACAGAAAATGTAGGACCAGAGACAAACAGCGGGGTGACGTACAGTCAGCTGATGACTAAAGCTTAAGCCAGTAAGACTTAATAAAATATAATGATATTAACATAATGTTTTACATGACACTACGTAAAATATAATTTAACACATAAAAATTAGGTCTACATTTTTGAGCGATTGTATTAAAAAAAGTTACTGCTAAAACTCAAAATAAACAAAATTACAGCATCAAATTAGAACATTCCTCTGACAGGATAGGCTTGTACTGATTCATATAATCAATTTTTTTTAACAATATGTGCTTCTTCCTGAAGAGTATGCATTAAGTCTGCAAGACATATAATCTGGTTTAACTATAGCCTCCTCTATAATTAAGGAAAAAGTGAAAAGAGGAAACAATTTGACTGCACAGCAGTTAAAGGTGCATCCTTCATCCACACATTGTGAGTATGAAGAACAAGAGCTTGTGATAAGCCCCTTGCAGAATATACTGGCTACATGGTGATGCAAAGAATGAGACTGACCACCACAGATGTTGCCTTCCATGTCCTCACACTGGCGGTCATCGCACTCGCAGTTCTTCCCGTGCAGCCTCTTGTCCCCCAGAGGGTGACAGGTACACTGACCACATTGGCACTGTCCTGCAACACAAAGGAAACGGTCATATTGAATTCTGCTGAAGCACAGAAGGTCCAATTTCTGGGCCTCTACTGTCCTCGAATGAAACACAATAACACACTTAACTTTGTATAGCATTTGCTGGACATCCAAGTCCACTGTGTTTGATAGAAACCTTTTATGAACAATTCACAAGTTCAAAATTTCTGGGGGAGTTTTAGCACGACTCTGTTCAGAGTACAGACGCTCCTCTACTTACGAACTTTCAACTAATGAACTTTCAGACATGGGAATGAAGAGGATTGTAAGTCCAAATTGCGTTCATTGGGCTCCCGTTTCCTGTCCGCAACATCATATTTTTTTTCTGCGCGCCAATTGCACCTAGTACGACTTCTGCCCGCTACTCCCGCCGCGCAGCAGCGTAGCCTGTGTACTCCCAGCATCCTAGTTCTTTGTACTTGCGTATACCCTTAAAATGATGTTGAATAATGACTTACGAACATTTCAAGTTACAAACGGCCATTCAGAACGTAACTCGTTCATAAGTAGAGGAGTATCTTATATATGTACAGTACTATACACATACCTACAATTAAGGGCAATGTAATAAAAGTAAACTCTCCTCACATGAGGTACCAAAAATAAGTTGGTCACAGCACTTGAGAATCACCCAATCGCTCCCTATATACCACCTTGGTGTACCAACAATGGAGTGTTCACCTTACTCCAGCGCTGAATGACAGAAATGTTAGAAAATAAAATATACTAAAACAATATGTAACAATTTTCTGCTTTGGGCTTCTTTGGGGCACATTGAAAAAACATTTTGGCACAAGCACTATATAAAAATAAATTGAATCTTCTCAGCATGATACACTACCAAACTAAGGTTTAACAACTGTAATAAAAAAATTTAAAATTAGAAAAGTAGTATCCAAAATGAAGCTGAAGGAGAAAAAAATGGAAATCAAAATGAAGAAGATGGAGAAGAAAGTATAGAGGAAAGTGATTAGAAAACAGGAACGATATCAATTACATAACTGAGTAGCTGAGTATGATGCTGGATAAAATACACCCTGAAATTATGTATGGTCATAATTATAGGACTACATGAAAGGAAAAGAGAAAGTTTGAAGTTTCTAACAGAACTGGATGCCCTGCAGTCTTGGTATACATAAGCCAGAGAATCTGGCCAGTCTGTTTGCACTATGTCTATCACAGAAACCACAGCTCAACATCAAATTCCACTGGTCTTTACCAATGGAGCTCTCTGATTGGCTCATCAGGCTACACATAGCCCTCTATTGTATCGTGTGAGATTAACTTCTGAAATAGAATACTGTATATAACAATTTCTGAAAATTTCCATCAGAACATGACAGTGTGACTGAGCAGGAGCGTCATTAATTAGTGCAATTTTAAACTGCCCCCCCCCCCCAAAAAAAAAAAAGAAAATAAAAAAATGTACACTAATTTAAATAAGACACAGTGAATATAAAGATTCCTTAAAGTATATTTGGTAACGCTTTGCATTAACTGCACATTGATAATGCTTTTATATTGCATTCATAAAACGTTCAGTACACCTTCATAATGTATTCATTAAGTATTCATAAAACATTCATAAATCATGTATGTATACCTTAACATTCTGACATCCCTTAACAGCTGTAATATACATTAATAAGAAACATTATATAAAAATAACAAACATTATAATTGTATAATCATGTAATGTTTGTTATTAATTTATTAAAGTAGTTAAAGGATGTTAGGATGTTAAGGTGTACTTGCATGCTGCTTATGAATGTTCTATGAATGCATTATGAATGTATTATGAAGGTGCACTGAATGCATAATGAATGCATTATGAAGTTGCACTTAATGCAAAGCGTCACCGTATATTTTAATTTCAAACGGTTTAAGATGGTTTTTCTTTTGAACCGTGAGGAAAATCTGACCTTTTTCATGGCCTCAGTTTACACATCTGGAATCAGTTGAAATGCACCTCTTACTGCCACATGTGGTAACCTAATTACATTGGGTGAACCATAGAGACCAAAAACACCAACAACACACCAACCTTTCAGCACACTGAAGCAGCCATTCATTTAACCTTTGCCGAGTTCTGATGCTCAAAGCAAAATTCTCATTCTACACAGGTATACTTGTAAATTTATTCTACTAGTCATTTATCCTGGATTATCACCCACAGTTATCTCTTGGACTACATTCAATGGAGCTACATGACTGTTGAGTCTCGCTGCTGATTGACTACATTGCAAAGTGGTCTTTGTGGTAGCAAGGTTATTAGGTAAATTTATGATCAATTATTTTGTCTAGTTAGACGTTGACTTGCCTACCTGAAAATACACAGCTGCTGGTAAACTGCCCATTCCAAGGAAACACACCAGTAACTGTGATCACACTGATATCAGTTCTCATTCATCTACTCCTGCGGTGAATTAGGGGACATTGCATTCCAGGGAGCTGTACTTGGAATGTGTCCCTGACTATAGCTAAATGGTACCAGAGTGTAATGATGAAGACTTCAGAAAGGTTAACCAGAGCACCATTACAGTATTTAGGGTATGTGACTCTGTTGTAGATGAGTGGTTGAATGGAAAATGGAAGGATAGTTTAAGGAAGTGTGTTTCCTGGCACTGGGTAGGAAGTAAGGCCATGACTTGTCTGTTGTACTCAGTCTTTATACAGGATTGAGAGCCGTTTCTTTGAGGCCCAGTACAAATGCCCAGGTATTGATGGCCACAGATTGAGCCCTTCCGTAGTCCAATGACTGTTCTGATTTTGCATGATTCTGTTCATCATTCCATCTTGAACAAAAGTTATAAATGGATGTACAGTGCTATGTAAAGTGTTAGGCAGCCAAAAGAAAATATGTTTAAACCTATCTGTGCAGTAAGTGTATATTTGCTCAGAGAAAAAGAAAAAAATTTACAGGCATTATAGTTTTATACCAACATAAATATAATTTTAAAATAATATCCTTTGGGTTGCCTAAGAGTTTTTCACAGAAACATAAAAATACACTGATTTATTTATATATATACATATATACACACACACATATATATATATACACTCACCTAAAGGATTATTAGGAACCCCTGTTCAATTTCTCATTAATGCAATTATCTAATCAACCAATTACATGGCAGTTGCTTCAATGCATTTAGGGGTGTGGTCCTGGTCAAGACAATCACCTGAACTCCAAACTGAATGTCAGAATGGGAAAGAAAGGTGATTTAAGCAATTTTGAGCGTGGCATGGTTGTTGGTGCCAGACAGGCCGGTCTGAGTATTTCACAATCTGCTCAGTTACTGGGATTTTCACGCACAACCATTTCTAGGGTTTACAAAGAATGGTGTGCAAAGGGAAAAACATCCAGTATGCGGCAGTCCTGTGGACGAAAATGCCTTGTTGATGCTAGAGGTCAGAGGAGAATGGTCCGACTGATTCAAGCTGATAGAAGAGCAACTTTGACTGAAATAACCACTCGTTACAACCGAGGTATGCAGCAAAGCATTTGTGAAGCCACAACACGCACAACCTTGAGGCGGATGGGCTACAACAGCAGAAGACCCCACCGGGTACCACTCATCTCCACTACAAATAGGAAAAAGAGGCTACAATTTGCACGAGCTCACCAAAATTGGACAGTTGAAGACTGGAAAAATGTTGCCTGGTCTGATGAGTCTCGATTTCTGTTGAGACATTCAAATGGTAGAGTCAGAATTTGGCATAAACAGAATGAGAACATGGATTCATCATGCCTTGTTACCACTGTGCAGGCTGGTGGTGGTGGTGTAATGGTGTGGGGGATGTTTTCTTGGCACACTTTAGACCCCTTAGTGCCAATTGGGCATCGTTTAAATGCCACGGCCTACCTGAGCATTGTTTCTGACCATGTCCATCCCTTTATGACCACCATGTACCCATCCTCTGATGGCTACTTCCAGCAGGATAATGCACCATGTCACAAAGCTCGAATCATTTCAAATTGGTTTCTTGAACATGACAATGAGTTCACTGTACTAAAATGGCCCCCACAGTCACCAGATCTCAACCCAATAGAACATCTTTGGGATGTGGTGGAACGGGAGCTTCGTGCCCTGGATGTGCATCCCACAAATCTCCATCAACTGCAAGATGCTATCCTATCAATATGGGCCAACATTTCTAAAGAATGCTTTCAGCACCTTGTTGAATCAATGCCACGTAGAATTAAGGCAGTTCTGAAGGCGAAAGGGGGTCAAACACCGTATTAGTATGGTGTTCCTAATAATCCTTTAGGTGAGTGTATGTTATAATATGGTTGTCTGTTGTTGTAAGGTATTATTAAATATAGAACTTTAGAGACAAAACTACTCAGAAACACTTTCTCTCTCAGAGCGCCATTTTAGAGTTAGATATAAATGAATACCTATTCAGAGTGCTTGGCAATTCACATAATAACAAAGAATTGTCTTTCACTGACAGAGCAACACTACACGAGCAGCTGAGTGGCTTGTTCTTTTGCTTCCATATCATCAAAGTAATCACACTCATTGTGCCAGGATCCCAACTAGCGATGGTAATTAGAGCCTTTCAGTATGTTGAAAAGAACCTCCTGCTGCAGAATCCAAGTTGTTTTCCTGCCCATTAGGGTCACCATAGTAACACTGCCAACATGAAGTCTTTGTCTCAGTTGTCAACATAATGCACTCATAATTAGTCAGCTATGGCAGGACATGAGACTTAGACCTGTTTTATAGGCAGGTACAAAGTTAATCCCAATGTGGAAAATGCTATGATAATGACATTGCCATTGTTGTAATTACGCTGTTCCAGGATTTAATGTTCCACACATGAAAAAAAGAAGCACATGTTGCTGAGTTTGATGAAAATGACTAGGCTTCTATCTCGTTTGTCAAGCACCATAAAGAAATAATACCTGTATAAATTGTCAGCTTTATGAAAAAATTGATATTAATGTTAA
The DNA here is from genome assembly GCF_048594095.1 of Paramormyrops kingsleyae. Classification (NCBI taxonomy): domain Eukaryota; kingdom Metazoa; phylum Chordata; class Actinopteri; order Osteoglossiformes; family Mormyridae; genus Paramormyrops; species Paramormyrops kingsleyae. Next base: position 69,618,416 of record NC_132797.1, read on the forward strand.
TAATACATAATTACCAAAGGAAATCATTCAATTTTAGGAATCCTTGTCAAAGTCTATTCAAAAGAATTTTTTAGGCAGGGGTGCCCTGAATCTCCGCAGGAAATGGTGGGCTGTTGGTTCCTCTATGACAAGTTGATCTTGAAAATTAATTTGCAGGAAAATGTCAGATGCACGGAAGATTTAATCCCAAAGCAGTATATGCAGTTCCAGATTTAGATGACTTCACAGTAAATTGGTAGAGCATTAGAATGAGTTGCATACTGCTATGGGATAATTATCCTCATGCCCCCCCCCCTCGCCTTACCGTTTTTAGCTGTCATTTTCTGACACCCATCAGTGCATAGGCTAGAGGCAGACAGAAAAACAACCTGTGTCTTTCTGCCAACCTCCCAGACTGCTTTCCTGATAACGCCGTCTGCTTGATCCTGCTACCATAGCAACAAATGATGTCACGACATATTTGACTCATCAATTAACTTTCACCTTGCAATGGCCCCTTCTAACGGGGAGTCTATTTACTTCTACTTGGATTTTTTATTTTTTATTTTAAATTATAAGCTTTTCCATGAAATACAAAACGAAACTACAGTAAAAGAAAAAATATATTGTAAAGTTTCAATGTCCTGCTATAGTACATACAGTAATACTGAAGATAATATTCATATTCTTATAATCTCAAATTCTTAGACTCAACAATTCCCATTACTGTTACATTTTAATCTTTTTTTTTTCGACAATCCAAATAATCTTAATTTCAAATATCAACCTTCCAGCTGAAATCTCGCATTGGAAAAGCTTGGACTGAAGGTTCTTTACGTTGGATTTTTGCCATGTTTGATTATGTGGGTAATGAATGAAACATGATAAATATTTGAGAATTGCTACATATAGATAAGGTGATGTTACAGTAGTTGCATACAGATTATTTGAGGTAATTCTACTGGAACCTATGTTTCTCCATCCGTCCATTTTCTGTTACCGCTTTTCCTGTTCTGGGTCACAGGGTGTCTGGAGCCTATCCCAGAGACTACAGGCGCAAGGCAGGAATCAACCCAGGGCACAGTCACACACCATTCACACCTATGAGCAATTTGGCAACTCCAATTAACCTCACCATGGGAGGAAACTGGAGTACCAAGAGGAAACCCCATGACTACAGGAGCCCAACATGCAAACTCCACACACATGGAACCCTGGCGAAGCCTTGAATCCCAGGGGTATCAGGCAATAGCACAGCATCACAGGGTCTATCCCAGGCACCACGGGGTACCCTGGTCAGGACGCCTGGAGACTGCACTTCACTCATTATGGCCAATTCAGAGATGCCTATAACTCTGATTTCATGTGTTTGGAATTCAGAAGGAAACCTGCACAACAAAATGGGAACAAACCCCACACAGACAGAGTGGAAACAGGATTCAAAATCCCAATGCAGGATGAGCCCACTGAGCCAGCACCCTGTCCAACTTCATAAACATCATGTATAAAACCAAACACACATGGAATTCCCATGATTCTCAGCTTCTACCTATTGACCAAATTAAGGAATGTACATTATGCCATGTTACAATAGAACAAATCAGGAATGAAGCAAACCAGAACGCCACATAACTAAGGACGCAAAGACCCTTAAACCAAGACAATCTTCGTCATAGGATTTACATTACCGCTGAGTATCAGTGCAGTCTCATACCTCCACAGTTACGGACTTCATTCCCACATGAAGCCTTCCCCTGCCTTAGACTGATGTGCATATTTTATAAATGTCCTTTTTCTGACTACTGAAATGTTCTTGTGGACTTTTCTTCTCACTGTATGTTGATGATGCACAAAAATGCAATCGCTGTATTAAATTGCTCTTGAGGTTTTGCCTCCACTTTGTTTATATTTTGACTTGTTCTGCCATGGGAAGGTAAAGCGAACAATGTCCTACTATGGTTAGATGGCCAACCGGCAGCTTTTCGCTAATGATAGAAGATTTTAAGATAACTGCTACATTTTCAACTATATCAAAAGAACGAACCACTGAATGCTCAGAGGAAATGAATGATCGGGGATGAGGGAGTGAATCACTTTCGTTTAGAAGTTGTGTATTGAAAGATAGACTATTCAGCCAAATGTTACCTAAATGGTCGTAATACACAGCAAAATGATGCATAATTCTGTTCCTCTGTGTGGCAGTTCCACACACTACAAGATATAAAAGTTTCCGGTCTCTACATAATTTTCATGAAAGCACAAAAGAAATCATATTTACCCATCTTTCGAGCTTGCGAGGAACACACAGTGCATACACTGTATAGCAAATTGAAAGTATGCAAAGGAAAGTATCAGTTCGACAGTATATTCACAATGTGTGGATTTGAATATCTGCCTTTTTTCTAAAAAAAAATTGTAAACAACTCGCTAAATATCCATCCATCATCTTCCAACGGCTTATACAGGGTCACGAGGATATGATGAAGTATCATTGTTTGGTACCTGCTATTGTCATGTTCAGGGCACACAGACTGTGTGTTAGCCAGTGTTAGAGAGAGCAACCCCCCTACATCTGAAGATGGGGCAACACAATGAACTCCAGATATCATGGCTCCTTTGTCCAATTCTGCATTGGTTCTCATTCTATATTTTATTCTATTAAACACCCAACAAACATTCAATTATACCTCTGTTTAAATAAACCTGCGGAGTAAAATTTTCCAGCAAAACTTATTAAATAGGTTATATTTAAATGGGCATGTTACTGTATCTGTTAAATGTCAAATTTGTGAAAGGTAAGGGTTGATAAAAGATTTTCAGGCAGAGGTTTACACCTCTGTCACTCTGTGGATTTTCTCCACACAGTTGCCGGTGTTAGGTGACATTTAGTTGACTGTTAAGTGACTTTTCTCCATTAGGTAATCACTTCCATTTCTCCAGTGGTAAGGAGAGGAGAATCAGATTAAGGAACTGGAAGAGAGTGATTGCAATCAGCCATTATTCAAATCATTTAGGTTTTAATAGATTGCTAATCATCACAAGGCACATATCTTTCTGCCAGTCAACATCTGCAAGTTTATTCCACTTTAAATAATGTCACTACCCTACCTACCCATAGCAAAACAAAGGCTAACTCCAACAACAGGAAAATAAAAAACACCCCAAAAACGACAAAGATCCTTTCTGTCTTTCGTCCATTTTCCAGTTTAACTAATGGATACTTCCAAAGCAAGCACAGACGATGGAATAACTGTGTAGTACTGGATCTAAACCAAAGGCACAATGCCTTTAAATATACATAATGTAAACATTAAACATAATGTATTGTAAATTCTGTGATTTTATTTATTGATGAAACATAATACGTATATGTATGCCGTTGTTGTAAAACCGGATGGATTTCAGAATATTTATTTTGTAAAGTAAAATACTTTCCATTTGGAAAGTACATATTTGTCTTTTGCTCTCTTGAACAAACCCCCCCCCCCATCTCTCACACTTTGTCACACATTACTCACTAGCATTCTCTCTGTTATACTCACACACTGTCACACATTACTCACTAGCATTCTCTCTGTTATACTCACACACTGTCACACATTACTCACTAGCATTCTCTCTATTATACTCAGACACTGTCACACATTACTCACTAGCATTCTCTCTGTTATACCCACACATTTTCACACTTTAAATGCTACTGATTTTAATGGTATTTTACTAAAGCAGTAGCATTACTATACGACAATTACTTCAGACAGCAAGTACATAAAATATAGTCAATAAATATATTTATGTTCTGTCTGAATAATAGTCTACAGCTATTATGATTATAGAAATATTTGTGTGACATTTACCAAAGATCTAGCAAATCCCCTCTATTCCTTCATAGCCAAGATGTGCATAGTATACTGAAGCGTAATTTCCAAAAAAAAAAAAAAAAACACAATCAGAAACATCTCATGTATCAAAAACAGTATTAACCTTATACCTCATTTTCTGGGAACACGTCAGCTCATCATGCAGCTGATTCTCCTCCACTCACTGTCATTAGTTGGTTATTCCATTATTAAAGTCACACTTGATAACACTGGATTTACTCTCCTTGTGCATTTCTCTAGTACGAAGCAAGTCTTCAGGGTGTTTTGATTCTGACCGACTTTTCTCATGCTAGGTTCTGACACATTTTGTGTAGCTCATATTTCAATACAAATATGACCAGAAACCCTTTAGTTTACGTCCAGTTAGTGGTTCAAGCTATTGGCCTCCCCTCTAGGATGTACCTTTGCCTGGTACACTGTGCTGTGTGCAGTAAGCTCTAGTTCCTGCTGTCACCTTCACCTGCATAAGTGGTTGGAAGATGGGTATAGATCGATGTAGTCAACCAACTTATGCAGACAGTGTCTGGTCATATAGGTCACCTAGTCACATAAAACCTCTGCACCAGCTCTGGTTAATCCAGCTTGCATGGTGCTGGGTCACACCAGCCCTGACAACACAGAATAAGTAGTGAGTAACTCAAAAATTCACACCATTATCTTACCGACTTCAGCACTGTGCCCATGCTCCAGACACTCAGACAGCTACTATCAGTAATTATACCGCAGACCAACTAACACACCAAGAACTGCAATAACTTATTACTATCATTACTTCTAGACTTCAGAAAGCAATGTGCAGTTAATTATTTCCCTCCATGATCGGGTTCCTTCCGTATGGAACACGTGAACACGCAGAACATGTGATATCCACATCCGTCATCATACTCTCTTCTCTATTCATCCATCCTGTGCCGTGACTTGCTGTCACGTCTTCCAGGCCCCTTATCTCACCCAGAAACACTGGGGTGATGTTTGCGGACAGCAGGCCAAATTAATTTTCGCCACAACTGACACTTAGGCGCTGTCTACTCAGTGGGCAGGAGAAAGCCCTGCGACATGTCACAGATCTGACCTGGCTAATACTGCATAGTAACAAAGTATTAGTGCTGCAGTGTCCATCCATCCATGCATCCATCCATCCCATCCACTGCTTATCCTGGTAAGGGTCACAGGGATACATAAAATACAAGATGATTTCGTGGTTCATAAGAAGTTTTAAGTGTTTTTGTAGCACCTAAAATTATTTCATGAACACTGCAGAACCATTCCTTTACAGGTTTCTGAAGCAGCTCTCTGGCTATCGTATGAGATCTGGAATGGTCATTCTTCACGTAACATTACTCACACTCAGCTGTGAACCTTAGCTGTGTATGGTGGAGCCATATCCAGGTTATTCTCGGTCCTTCTATAAGGAGCCGCTTTCAAATAATTTTGCTCACACTCAAACTGGGTGAAGCCTGTGTTGGGACAAAACGTGGTGAAGAGGGCCAGGGTATTTACCTCTGCCGGAGCACGGCATGACGGACGTCCCCTGACACTGCCTGAGACTGGCCTCAGGGGACAGGTGACATGAGAGCGGATGCTCGCATTTCTTCCCAAGCCAGCCGTCCGTGCAATCACATCTCCCACAGTTACACTGTCCATGACCTTCACTCCGCAGAAGGAGAGAGAGGGGAAAAAAGAGAGATAAAAAAGGATTGATTGTCCACCAGCTCCCGAGCAGACAGCCTTGCAGACTTACGGCTGGCTTCAGCCATGTCTGTGTGAGTAGCTGCAAGGGAATTAGGCTTCACCTATTAGCTTCACTAATGGGCTTCTATGGAGATGATGGGATTGATGGAGGGTTATTTTTAAGCTTATTAGATGTTACAGAAATCCCCCAAAAGAATATCTGGAAGTCTGGATTACAACTTGCAATATTTGATGATGACACAAATTCACAAACATAATAAAACATACAGTTTGTTATCACAGATGCACTATTCATACTACTTCCTTATTCAGTGCTTAATGGTTAGGGAGGCGCACTTGTAATTGAATAGATTGCAGGTTCTAATCCCCGACCAGCAAGGCACCCCTGAGGTACCCTGAGCAAGGTGCCGCCCCCAAGCACTGCTCCGCGGGCGCTGAGTTAGCTGCCCCCTGCTATGTCACATTGCCACATATGGGTTAAATTTTGTGCACAACATTTTGTTGTTGTGCACTGTGTGCCATGGTGTGTCAACAATGACAACTAATCACTAAATTCTAAAATTCTAAATTCTATGTATATGCTGTAATTTACAGGTATAATTAAATTAGTGTACTGTCTAAATCATTTTAATTAGAAAATGTATTCAAATACGTCACAGAGCAGCGCAATTCCTCTGAATATTATTTATAATTATAAAGTTTTACTTCATGTTTGTTTGTTTAAGAGTAAAATTAATTCATTTAAACATTAGGTGTCAATTTAGATTAAGTGCACCTTCATAATGCATTTATACAGCATTCATTAAACATGAGGTGCTTCACAATACTTATTTGTTATTAATGTATATTAATGTTAATGTATATTACAGTTGTCATAGGTTGTTTATTGAAATATTATGAAAGCAATGCTTTGAGATGTTAAGGTATGCTTACATGCTTCTTATGAATATTCTATGGATGCATTATAAATGCATTATGAAGGAGCACTTAAGGTAAATTGTTACCAAACTTTTTTATGTTTTGGAAACACACACACACATGTACACACACACACGCACACACAGGTTTGTAATTATATCTTTGTGGGGACTCTCCATTTATTTCTATGGGGAAAACTCTAATCCCAACATGACAACCTTAACCCCTACCCAGCCCTAACCTTAACCATAAGTAACCAAACAAAATACGAGACTTTTAGCAAAAATTTTTACTTTTTTGATTGCATTCACAGATCTTTGTGGGGACCTGAAAATTGGTTCCCACAATGACACAATAACAGGTTTTTATTACATTGTGAGGAACATTGTTTTTCGAATAACCAGGATATTAAATATGAACTGTAAATTCTTTACCAGGCAATTTTCTTCTCTGTTCTCTGGAATTAAAACAGAAATGTATCTTGTGCAAAGAATGATTTCAAGGTCAGCAAGTTCAAAAACAATGTATAGGATCTGTGTCCAACAATGCAAAGTGTGGTCTTTATTAGGAAAAATGATTTAAAATGAGCATTGTAATTTTAAATTTGAAGAGAATGCAATGCATTGATAATTCAGCATACCAAACAAATGTTACTGGCAACTCAGAATCAATTACAGAGAAAATATGTATTAAACACAACCGTTAGTGCAAGAGAATGTCACAAATGGATTCACAGATGGACTGCTCAGTCTGTTTCCGTCGTATCATCTTGAAATTTACATCTACATTTGTTCGGCAAATTTGAGGAAAACGGAAGTGTCCTCCCCCTTACCAGAGCAGAAGTCGTCTGAGTATCTGTCGTATACCGAATGGCAGCTCCTCTCGTCACACTCACAGGTCTCTCCGTGAATGTCCCCCCACTCGCCGGAGGGATCCACGTCATAACAGGTGCACTCCCCACAGATGCAGGTCCCTGTGGACGTAGACGGCAAGAAATGCGCATCAGCGTGCCACTGCACAGCTGCCCTCTCTCCATGAAAAGTCTGGGTCTTTCCAGGTAGGTTGTTATAATATCCATGGTATAATCCGTCGATATTATATTTAAGCCTCAGTATTCCGTTTCTTTCACGATCAGAAGCCAAAGGATGCGCTACTTCTGTAATCCATTGCCTTTTATTGTGTTTTATTGTGTATCGCTGATTTTGGATTTGCAAATAAGCGTTGGGAAGTTGCAAGTAGGAAACAATAAAATGCCCTACAAATTACCCAATGTCACAATGTCAATATATTTTAATGAAAAGAACTGTCAGGTAGACTTTTGACAAATTTATTCATTCATTTTCCATAACCATTTGTCCTACATGGGGTTGTGGGGGACTAGAGCCCAAAAACAACAGGCACAAGGCAGGGAACAACCCAGGATGGGGCACCAACTCGTCACAGGACTCGTCACACTCACTCACCAGTCACACACACATTCACACCTACGGACAGTGTGGTAACTCCAATTCACCTTAACACCTTATCATGCCTTTAGACTGTGGGAGGAAAACCAGAGTAGCTGGATGAAACACCCAAACTCCATTCAGCTGGAGTGAGTAATGAAACCCAGATCTCCAGAGGTGTGAGGTGACCACACCACCATGCCACCCCTGTGATAAAATCAGCTAATATGAATTTTTTTGAGGAAGGAGTACTGTATAAGCGTAAGCAGCAAGCTAATGTATTGAACAGAAAACCAACTGATGTATTGAGAGCGGCCCTTCGTTCACAGAGTAGCTCTTAGTGACTAAGGCGAGCGACTTCAGAATCAGAATCCTTTCATTTTCCAGGCATAAGAAGTACAGGGATGTGGTGGGCGTCAAGAGGAATCCACTTATTATATTTTCTTATTTCAGAGAGAATGAAATTCAGTTCACACTCTACTATTAGTCCAGGTATTAGCACTTGAGGCTGTGGGTGGATTAGAACCTGCTTCTGAAATGAAAATAATCATCGATCCACATGCGCTAAAGTTCTGCTGCTGCGTCTCTTTTGAATTAAAGGCCTCTGGCTGAATGGGCACCAACTAATCTTTTCTCCCTTTGGTAACTGGGAGTTGGACTCATGTGACGCAAACATCCAACTGTCGGGCTGCTGTGGTAATGGGGTGAAGAGCTGCAGCCATGAATGTGGAATTTCTCAGTCAAAGGGAATCCCCAGTGCTCACCTAAGGAGGTGGAGTTTGACCTACTTCTGCTGTATCCAGACATGTTTGGGGGGGGCGGGGGTGGGGGGGCTGAAACTGACTTCCCCTTTTGTCTGAACAATTGAAAGTGCCCCCCCCTTTGGCATTCTGTGTGCCCCTTTTTGATAACCACAATCACACAATATTTACAGTAGCTCTCGATTGAGCACCCACCCCCCTAATTCTGTGTCAGTCCCCTGTGGTATCATGTGTCCATAAATGCAGTTCATTTTACATGTACTCTGCAGTGTAACTCTGAGTCTGACCTACTTCTGCTTTTTTTTCGCTTGATATGAGATTAACATAAGCAGTGCTTGGTACACAACAAAAATCTGTTTAACTGTTTAAGTCATTTCTCTCACTAGATATAAATATGTTTGATATTTTGTTAATTTACTGGAAGCTATTATTGGTACACTTCATGTCCTCTGCTTCACTGTGCCTTCGCAAAAGGCTAAGAGAAAAATAGACATTTTAATGCACCCCAATGATGTACTGGGGTAACTGCAGTTAGAAAAGCCTGATAATTCTTTGAGGTAGAGCACAATCCCCATGATTAGTCAAACACCAAGGGTGGCATGTAGATCAGGCTCACAGTTTTGGGGGACACTGAGTCTCAGAATACATAAAAAAGAATTAGGCCTTATTAATTGGAATGTGATAAGTGAAATGGGTGGAAATTTCAGGTCCAGAAAGTAAAAATACAGACCATGATTTAATTTCAACCAAGCAGTTGTGTATAGAGTCAGAATTACAGAGTACTCTACTGGTTGTTTGAGACTAAATCATGGTTTTAAATTTTTACTTTCTGGACCTGAAATTTCCACCTCTGGGAATAACCCACAGCAAATTGGAAAATATGCCTTTTCAAGTTCCATTCAAAATTTAGGCATACAAATAGTAAAAGTACACCTTGGAAACACAAAAAATATATAGAATATATTTCAAGTCAGGAAACCACTATAAAAATCATAATCAAAATCAATTCATATACTCAATTTTCTCATTTCAAGAGATTACAGAGTAATAATTAAGATCCTCCAGTGTATTAGAAATTTATAATTTCTTGAAAAGTCATTGTCCAATAGCTCCAATAATCAAGTCCAAAAAAGTTTCTGAGGAGGTGGTACAATTGGTTCAGACATATTGACACAATTTTCATTTAATTCTTCAGTATTTTTAGCATCTTAGTCTGACAACAGCTCCTGGATTTAAAGTGCTTTTTAAAATATGTACCTCGGTTGCTACAAATCTTGCCACCTGGAGATGTGCATCTCCTCTTGCTCTCCCATGGGCTGATGTCACACTGGAATTCACATTTATCTCCATGCCAACCAGCCGCACAGTAACAGTTTCCACAGTAACACTTTCCATGGCCTGAAACCAGAGAGTGAACAGATGAGTTCTCCATTCTTTGCTCCCTTTAGACAGCTTTCCATCTAAGTTAAACCTTCCCAGTTGCTGCAAATTTAAGAAAATTCTTGTTTGTTTCTCATTATCATAAAGGGGACATTTTCCATGATTGTGTTTGTGTTGGCTGCATAAGTAATTTCTTCTTAATGAAACAAACCAATAAAAGCATTTTATATAATAAAATCCCAAAGTATAAAAGAGCAAAATGGCAAAGCACAAAACCTCAAGGAAGGGAACAGGTGCCATTTATAGGCCAAAGAAAAATGTCAAGTTGATAACATTTCATTACATTATTTCAATTTTCATCACAATAATTTAATATATAACACATTTCATCTTGACACTGTATACTGTAAGTAAATTCACGCTATATTTCTGCCTTTCTTTTGAAATAATGGCATATCCTGTTTAAATAGATCACATACTCTCACTAGCCTCCTTTTAAATTTAGTTTTAATGGCCCAGAATATTGGACAAACTTAATACACAGACATGAACATACTTTTAAGAAATGGGTTACAATTATAGAAAGACAATAAGTCATTTTCAGTGTAAAAGTAGTTAAAGTGTTTTAATTAAATACTGAAAAGTTACATACATCCTACAGATAAGTGACAAATCAGGTTGGCGATCTTCTTGCTACTGGTTCTCACTTGCGTTTGTATCTTGAATGGGTCATGCTGAGGATTTAAATATTTTATTAGGTCTTTCAGTGCTTTGATTGCATCCTTTGCTTCACTATCCTGGCGAGTGGCGAATATCCATTTCATATGTGCAGATTGAAGCAAATTTGTTTATCTCCTCCATTCAGACCTTTATGCTAACAAAATCCTTCAGCATCAGATGGTAGTACCACTGCTCTTCTGAGCAGCAATTATTACCTAGCATCCTTACTGAACTTTGAGAAGTGTTTTGAGAGGGACTTCTTTGCTTGGAATACATTACACAATATAGTATATTAATCAGACTGGCCTTTTTAAAGCATTCCCCATTCTAAAAACTGCATGGATACTAAAGGTAGCTGTTTATACATATAATAATAACTGATACTTTATTGATCCCTGTGGGGAAATTGTCTACGCTCACTAATAAAACTCGCAGATCATGAAAATACCAGTAGAGGTGAAAAATTCCAATAGGCACTATAATCATAACTCTACTACTGAAATTTCACATAATAATGTACCTGGAGTAATAAAACTGGTGACAGAAACCCCACAGCAAATGGACATCACACACTATTATTCAGAGTCTGGACAGCAGCTTGTGGTCGCAGACATACCTCCACACATCTCACCGGTCTCCTCATCGAGGCATTCGCCGTCGTTGCACTCGCAGAACCGCCCACTGATAAGACCCCGGCCGCCCGGGTTTTGACATATGCAGCTGCCACAGTGACAGGATCCTGCAGACACAGACACATGGGAGCCTGTGATTCTAGGCCCAGAAGGTCATCCGCAGGTGACCGGGCTGCCCATGCGGTGCAGCGTCCACAAGGCAGCTCTGGACAGCGCCCTCTGCTGACTGCTGAGGACTATGGCGGTGGGCAGGGGTGACTTAAACATTACCCACATGTGGGCTATTGGGCTGTCAGGCAGACAACAAGCCCACATACTGTACCAGAATGTTTTCTTCAAATACAGGGGCGTCATTAGGTGTATTTTAGCCTATTTAAAATGTTTTCTGTCCCTCCCAAATAAATGTGCATTTATTAGCTTATGTCATGAATAACTTATATATGTTTGCCATTGCTCCCCCCCCCAGTAAAGATTCAGCCCCCCTATCTATCCTCCTGAGACCCCACCCATTCATTTATGTCCATTGTAATGGACATTTTATTGTTGCATTTATTTTTTCACTGATGTTAGGAAATGTATTTATTCCTGTTGTGCACTAAAGAGGACATGCTGTGAAATTAAAAATAAAAATAAATTTGAAAAAGATCTAAATTGTAAGATGTCTTATTTCCTCCAAAGACAAATAACCTACAACTGAAAGACACTTTTTTCCTTGGGTCTCAGGAGGCTATTCAAATACCTGACATTCAATCGAATCTCAGTGTTCAAATACCTGCCAATCGATCAAGTCTCATTGTTCAAATACCTGCCATTCATCAGGATCTCAGAGTTCAAATACCTGCCATTCAACCAATTCTCTTTCTACAGAAGCAAATAATAACAGGGAAAGCTACAGAGCATGAAGACAAAAAGCAAATACAGGTTCAAAAGCGATTCTGAATGAACTAAAGTTCGTTGCCAATAACTTGCCTGCATTTGAGCAGATTACTCCTTGAGGGTTTCGGCATAACTCTTTACTTTTTCTCTTTGAAAGGTTACAGTCTTCTTTATACTGACAGGCTTCGCCAAACCAGCCCTGCTCGCACATGCATTTCCCACAGTCACAGGTACCGTGACCTGAAGAATGTGATACAAAAAGAAGAAAATATTTTAGTGACAACATACTCACATGTTCAGACTACTGTGTGTGGGTCATGCATTACTGCATCACCCTGGAAGGCAACCAACATAAAGATGGATATAAATCTACTTCATGCAGCACTGCTCTGTCTGACAATAAAATCGAGGGCCACAGGGAATACTCTAGCATAGTCAGTGAACTGAAACAAGTGTCAATCAGCTCATTGGGTGACACGAGCAGCCGCCCAGGGCACCATCGTCTGAGGAGGTGTTGACTTGCTAGCCCATTTCTCTTGGTCCTCATGCAAGGGGGTGGGGGGTGAGGGGCATCATTATAGCTTGCCAAGGGCTCCCCAATCAGGTTTATTGGTTAAGTATGCTCAGACACAAATTTGTCTCCAGTTGTCAATGGCTCTCCAGTGTACTTGCACGACAGCTCAACACAAACAGAGTAGATACACATTGTTACAGTACTTAGTTTTATTTATCTGACACTTTTGTCCAAAGTGACATACAAGTGAGGAAGCAGATTCAGCCAGTCCCTGGAGCAATTGGGGTTAAGGATCTTACTTAAGGGGCCAGTGGTGATATGATTACTCTGCTGGATATTGGATTTCACCTTCTGATCATGAACACAAATCCCTAACCGAGTGCTACACACCATTTCTGTGGCCTCTCCTTTGGGAAGAATCATCTGTTAGCAGCTAAATTACTTGACTAAAATACAGGTATTTGACTTTCCAAATTGTTAGCATTTGACTTTTGATCAGTGGTAAGTAATGGAGAAAAAAGCTGATAGACAGAAACAGGTTTAGTGTAATATAATCAAAATGGCTGAATAATTTAGCATGAGCAGGATACTCAATGTTATAGCAATGAACAACAACAGAGTAATTCCTCTTACCTCTAATATGATTACTTTGCTGCCTTCAATACAGTGTTATCTGCGAATTCCGGAAACCCAGATTAGGTAATCTGGCGCAAAGGTAGCTTTTTATCTTGATTTTCATAAACAAGTACAATTCTAAACCCACAAGGCATTATTCAAAAAGAAATAAAAATCCTCTTTAGTATCTTCTCCATATAAATGAGGTGATCTTTATTCTTTATTAATATTGTAGGTATCATAAATAACACTTCAGGAGCGTGTTCCAACTCAAACAGCAATCTTAAATTCAATAGGCTATGAACTGACAAAGAAGGCCAACTGAATAATACTCTCCAACCTTGATATCTTCTTGCATACATCTGTAAGTATAGCATTTTAAATTCCTGAATTTATTGTTAAATGAAGCAGATTTGGCTGTATTTCTACTGCAAAACAAGGATTATTAGGTATCAGATGAGTTTAATCCAACAAACAATGTCGCATATGAATTTGGATGAGACAGTAGATGGGAGATGATCATCTTATCTTATGATATCCTTATCCTACGATATCGTTTTCTTATAATATCCCTATCTTATGATATCCCTATCTTATGATATCCCTATCTTATGCTATCCTATGATATCAGTTTCAGGATTAGTCGTTTGAAGTTTCATTGTCATCTGTGAAGTTGTTATACACAGAATGAATCAGGAAGAGATGATTATGGAATTTTTTTTAATATTGTAGAATTTGTTCCTGATGTTCAGCTGCATTATGGGTAAAAGTTACTTATTTAGTGTTTACTGATTAAGAAAATTTTGTGATTAAGTTTAAATGTAAGTAAATTAAGTAAATTATTTAGTAAATTTATTGGTTACTGATTTCAATTAAGCTAATCCTCAGTACTTTCATGTACTTTTTTCTTCGAGGCGGATATTTCAGATGTTAATGGAAGATTTTCCGTGCTTTTTATAGTTTAAATCGTTTTTATAGTTAAAATGCCCAAGATGTTTTACATAAACATTCATAAAAGTTTGGTTCAGACAAGAAAAACGCCATTGCTCAAAAGTATAGCTTAGATTTTTCATAATAAACCTAAAAATTAAAGATTATAAGTTATATATCGAAAAGACACAAGCATATTTTACATATAGGAAATATATTTGCGAATCAACATGCTCAAATGTACATTTTTTCCAAGACCATATTCATTTTCGTCATTGCAATACTCTCACCATTATATCTGCAATATTGTGATTACATTATACTCTGTTTGCCTTAACAAAAACAAATTTGTCGTCAAGATATTGATCTCTTTTAAAATAATCACAATTGTGTTTTCTGTAAGCTGGAGAAAATCAGTGTCATACATTTCTACATCCTCAACAGGTCAATTTTCTGAACACGTCTTCCAGTAATTTAATACTTCATATCAGAGTGAAATGGAAATGAGGGTAAATACATAGAAGCAGAAATCAAATACCTATAGTGATTGTAGATCAGAAGTTAATACATAAGCACACGTGTTTCCTGTGGATACGTTTCCTGGACATATCATACAATTCTACAATATAATTGTTTTCGGTGAATGCAAATATGATGTAAAACAAAAGAAAAAAAACGATGTTGCTTTTTTGTATGCTGGTCAGTTGATTACATATGCATTATTTCCTGTGGCTGTTTCAGGGTCGCCTGTGTGTCTGGCTGTGATGATATTAAGGAGGCTGGAAGAAGAAAAGCCCTCACTGCCTGTCATGGACTGTTTCACTTAGCCAGGCACACTGACACCATCGGAAAAATCCCCTATTCCGCTCTCTCATAGGCTGTGGGAGTTCCACACAGTCAAGAGATTTATTGCTCTACCCCACACTCAGGGGCATAGGAACTGGGGGGTGAGGGAGCTTCATTCCCACCCCCCCACCCCAATAAAATTACCTTTACCTTTAAATTATTAAGTTGTGTCTTTTTGAGTGCAATATAATGTCTGGACAATATTAAAAAAATAGATACTGCCCAATAAGGGAGGGGAACTGGAGGTAATATTTGCCAACTAGGGCTTGAGGTTGACGGTAAGATTAGCCGAGCTGGTGGGGCGGCATTGCAGCGGCAAAACTCCTTGCTAATTTTACTGCCGCATGATAGCTGAACAACAGATTTCTGGCATATTGTGCATCATTTGTGGGTGTCAGAGAACTGCTGTCAATTTGTGGGAGACTCCTGGAACCTCCGGAAGAGGTGGGATTTCTGCTTCTATCTTTTTTTTCCACACTCCTGTGTAACTTCAAAGTTAGTGCTAGTGCTTGTGGCCAACCAATCAGCAAAGTTTGTCACTATAACCCACGATCCAGTAGTTCCTGGTCGAAAGAAAAGTACCTATCCCGGAGTAGGGACAAAAAAAAAAGGACCAGGAACTACAATCAGGCCAAGCTCCTGCAGTGGAAATATGACAAAAGTTCCTTGTTCCCAAAAAAGGTTCTCATTCCTTCTCGATATCTTTTCCTTTCCATATTTGTAGACATCCTAGGTGGCAAGGTGGCCTACCTTCAAGGAGGATGGCAAGTCATATAGATCGTGCATGTTCAATTGTTTTTTTTTGCCACTGTCCAAACAATTATAGTTTAGATTTTATGGGGCACACTGTTACATCAAATTAAAAAGCACATCTTAGCACAAAACATAATATTGTGATACTCAAGTGTATGAATATTTTCTTACACCCTTAAAATGTGGGTATATTTCACTACTATTGTACTTTAACTGATCGCCAAAACAGATGTCACCTACCATACTGCACAGTATAAATGCTCTATCTTCTTATTGAGCTTCACTGCTTATACTAGAAATCCACAGAGTTCCAACATTTCTAACAGCACGGGGTAGATGTTATGACACAGAGTTTTCAGAAGAAACATGGATTGCCAAGGGCCTCTGTGTCACGATGAGGCAATCGTCTGCTCAGAATTAATTTGTTCGACAGCCCTATTCCCAAAGAGGCCCTGGGCAAAACTCTCCAACTGACCGGAATGCACTATGTTCCCAGCGGAGCAGAATGCCATTGACATTGCATCGAGTAAAGCTGAGGAAGGAAATGAAATGGATGGAAGACAAAGATTTGTTTCAACTTAAGTGAAACTGCAAATTTCAAATGCCTTCTGGCCACTAACTACTATAATTTTTATAAAAAATATATTCTTCATTGTTTTAAAATGTTACACAGTTTTAAGTAGAGAATCCTGCCATCCATCCATCCATCCACCCAACTGCTTATTGTGGTCAGGGTTGTGGGGGGGGGTGCTAGTCTATTCCAAGGCACAGACATATATACCAAAGGGGGTGTCCAGAATAAGCCGCTCTGTCCATTAGTTTATCAGTTATCCCATGAATTTATGATCACATTGTTAAAGACGCCATGTTTGTCATGTTGAAAGCAATACAAAATAAACTAAAAATGTGATCAAAAAGTTATTTTCATTTGATATTGGCATTGTACACATCTTCTGGTTAAATAGCACTTGAATTTTTGAAACGACACGTAAATTAAACTTAAAAATGCAAAAGTAATATTTGCTTGTGGTGTAGTAAGTGAGGATATGATGTTCACAAACGATTGGCTTGTGGGGAAGGAGTCCCTTGTAGGCACTGTACAGTCATATTCACTTCCCTGCAAAGATTAGTTCTTTTTGTTCTTCTATTTATCCTGAGAAATATGATGTGAATGCGGCTTCCCTCCTCGACTATGGCCAGCGAAGCCAATGAGGCAACAGTAAGGCAGTGTTGTCAACTTCGGTCACCTGGCAGGAGTGAGATTTTCAATTTGATGCTGCACACAAATTCACACACATTTAAATGTATGTAACAGTTTTATTACCTTGTAAATAGTCTGTAGGATTTGCAAACCAAGCCAATGCTTGGGATATACCTCATTTTAGGTTTATAATGGAATCATATATAGGTTTGCCATCAGATTTCTTGTGGAAGTTGGCCACCCTGCCAATGACATGCTGTAAGTGAGCATATGATTGGCAAGAAATTAAACCTGGGACTGAACATATATGCATACATTGAACGAATGACCAAGACTGCATCCAAAATCATACATTTTCAAACTAAATTGTGTGCTAATACAGTACACGAGACGTAATAGGCTGTGCCCTGAATTCAGGTGCTGCATCCTTCTCTAAGGCTGCATTCAACGACCAAATGTGTCACAGCAGTGCAACAAGGCCGTCCCATTTCAAAGGCTCCTTCCAATGTTATTACCATCAAAGGATGAAGCCTACAAAGTCCACATGGACATCATGCTCCGAAAGATGCAGCCTGTGAATTCAGATGCAGCCGCAGTGTGTCTGAAACCATAGTGCACATCACTTAGTGCACAAAAAGTCCCTGGATGGCTCCCTACATCTGGTCAAAATCCGAAGAATACTGAAATGGGTTCAGCTGCTAGCAGCAGCGTTTGGGAAATGCATCCCAAGAATGAGAGACCCAAAGGAGTGAAGGAGTTGGTGAGTGAGTCAATGAACGAGAGAGTCCCTCCACTTCTTTGGGTCTCTCGTTCAGAAGGCGTGAACGAGTTAGCGAGTCGATGAACGAAAGATTCAGATAGGCTACTGAACAAGACAGCTGTACCTGTCGTGACTGAAATACACCATCTACTGGTGTAGTATATAGCCTACATGCACAGCGACTTTCCATATGATGCAATTGGATTTTAGAGATGCAACATGTTTTTGTGATTTAAAATGATTTAAACCGAAGTGTGTTAGCGTTTGGACCTGTTAGCTGACTGTGTGATCAGCTGTTATGTTTGCATTTTTAACAAGCATAAGTAGCTAAGGTACCATATTGAGATATTTACACTATAATTTAGTTTACTCCTTAGCACTTTTTTTTGTTTTGACTTATCGGAACACAAGTATTTCAGATCTATTTTATGGAAACAGGTAAATGAATTAAATGAGTCTTTTAGGTGAAATGAATCAAACAAACTGTCCGAAAAACAAACCATTTCGGCCATCACTAGTAAGTGAAGGTTCGGCAGTATGGTTAGTGAAATAAGACAAAATGTAAAAACAAAGGGAAAGAAATCAAGGCATCATGTAGGAATATCTCATCTACTCATGAAATGAATGTTTGGTCAGAACTACTAATGAAAATTTACATTAAAGCTGATGAAAAGACATATTTTTACAACAAAAAGTTGGCTTTTATTAATCCATTCACTTTGAATCTTTTATTAAATTTTGGGACCTTAAGAAAAAACGTTAATGTTGAAGGAGGTGAAACTGTGCTCCAGCAAGATGCAGTTTGGACATAAGGAAAACCTTTTAGAAATTATGTGCTTTGCACTAAACATTGCAAAAACATTGGCCATTTGTCAAAACCAAATGTAAAAATCTCTAACTGAGCCTAACTCATCAATTATCATTTAAAAAAATAAATAAATAAATAAACAAACATATACATGTAATTTAAACATGTCTTTTCTGAAGAGGAACTAAGTTTTGGCTATACCCTAAAGACTGTTCCTTCCCATATCCATAATATGTTTTGTCATTTTCTTTTCTGTTTACTTTATTCTGTGTACGCACCTTTGATATCTTGAAAAGTGCTATATGAATAAAATTTATTATTATTATTATTTTATTTTTAAATGGAAGGAGCTGCAAAGATAGAATGTGTAGCTAGGCTTTCAAGGTACTTCATCGGCTCACATTGTGTTTGCTGACTGGAAGATAAAAGTTGGTGATGTTGGTGAAGTTTTCATCGTACAGGAATGGTGTACACACTATTACTGCAAAAATCTATGTCGGAAACGTAACCTAGAATGATTATCTGAAAACCAAATCATAATTATTACAGTTATCTTTCTCTGGTATCTTGCTCTGTGTGTAGTTGAAGCCTACTTCACTGCAGGTGGAAATCACCTGTTAGTCTCTGACAAACATGGACACTGGGTTACTTGTCTAATATTGTCTATTACCGATAATATTGTCAAAATGCCCGGCCCTAAAAGGAACATTAAAAAAAATGGAACAAATTCAACAGGCTTTTAAATTCAAATTGCTAATTACTCTTCCATCAGACACTGAAGTCATCAGCACAACTAAACATCGATATGAACTGACAAAACAATAAAGAAAATTGAAATGTTAAGAATGATGTAGGCCTATATATAAAGTTTGGTTGCTGTTACAACAAACAGTAATTTAAGTAAATATTTAGAATGCTCCAGAATGGTACAGAAACATGCCAAGTATCAAGATGAACAATTAGTCTGATGTAGAAAGTCAAAGTTAGCTTTCAGTATCAAGGCTCCGTTTGAGTGGAGACTACTGTCTGAGCGATGCATACTGTAACATTTTAAATTGAAAAGTTCCCTCTTTAAAATATCTGAAATCATGTTCATTACTTTAACATTACTATAACATTTTCCTCAGATCTCTTTATACAAGCCAATGATTTTGATTGTCATTATATTAGAGAAACAAAATATGCAAAGCTAGTACTTATAACTAGGCTTTTCAAAATGGCTTCACGTTTTTAAAGCTTTGCTTTTTCAGTCATCCCTCAGAATTCACACCTTTGTCCCGTCACACCCTTTCGAAGTGTTGCCTCACACTCTGCCAATGCACATTTCTCCTTCAACCTTGATCCTCACAGACCACATGGAGTGCTGGTTTTGTTCCAGCTTGTCTCTTACATAAATGGAATAGATTCCACGATTTCAATGACACTGAACTGAATATACAAGTTTCACTATACATTTTCGGTCATGCTATTCTGTGTAAAGCTCTAACCACAAAAATCATTGGTCAAGCAGTGAGCCTAACAGGGAAGCCAGTTCGTCACAGAGCACACACACAATTTCGAGACAGAAATTCATCTTATTTACCAATCAGTTCAACTTAAGCTTCCATGTTGAACCTGTAACAACATGCTGTGACGCCCGGCTCGTCCGATCCTCGTGTGTGCCACGCCCCCCTCGTTACCTCGTGTTAATTCCTGATTGTATTCACCTGTCGCTTGTTTAAGTCAGTCTGTCTTGTGTATATTAGTCCACGTCTGCCTTTGTTTCCCAGATCCGTCATTGTTGTTGTGTCGTGTTTTTTGTATTCCCCAGAATAAACTCCGATTTCTACGAATTCACGACTTTGCTCGCCTGCTTCCGCACTCACCCCGCACGCCCGGCGTCACACATGCAGGTTTACCAGCTACGATCATGGGTCACCCTCGACCCAGAAGGATATGCGGTTTGGAAAAAGGATGGATGGATGGATCACAGGTCAAACTCATCTCTTAATTAAGCCCTCAGAATCAGAATCAAGTGTATTGCTCTGGAAAACAATTAAGAAACCATCCTAAAAATTTTTAAGTTTGAATTTTTATTTCTATGGCAGCTGTTCCATATGCAGTATTTGTTGAATTCCAGTGCCAACATACTTGATTCAACTCAATGAGGCACTGATTAGCAAATTAGCTGAACCAAATGAGGAAAGGTTTGAGATCCATTGTTATGGACTTAATCGTTCAATTTAAATAATACATACGCATGCTATAAAAATCATTCGTAATAATATATTTCAAATATTTTTTATCAAGACACATGAGGTTTGCTATAACCATTGACCATGCCAAAAGTGAAAATGTCAAAAGTTTTGCTATGCTGGTTCTGCTGGCAGAAGGCTACAGTGTGAGTGGTAGTGAGGAGCAGGTTGTATTCAAGCTTAAGATTTCTAAGACAGCAAGAACATGGTGAAGCAGGAGAATGACCAAAAACCAGTATCTAGAGAAAACATGTTGTGTTTTGCCTGAATCGGCATGACTTGTTTTACAAGCAGTAAAAATGACATTTCATAGAGGAAGCTCCTTCTAAGACTCTCATTAGCTGCAGCAGATGAATTAATGTCTCATAACCAGTGACATCTGGACACATGCACAACAAAATGCAATAGGGCTGGATTTGCCAGATGTAATATTCAGTGGCAGAGCATCTGCAAGAAAGAAAGTACTTTTCTATTACTTTTATGTTACATTTAGCAACAACGATTGGTTATTTTGTTATATGATAATAATTTTATTTACATTAAGTATGCTAGCTGCATGTTATTGTAACATCCTGCCCACCTTTCTGTCTCCTCCCTGACCCTAAGCCTAACCCTAACCCTAAGCCTAACCCTAACCCTGATGAGCCACACGTGTTGCTTGTTTCTCCTTGTTAGTCTTTATATTTAAGTATCATTGTGTCTGTTTCTCTTGTCAGCCCTAGTCCGGTCATTGGCATCAACCCCCCTGTTGCCTGTGCCCTTCCCTCTACCAGTCCTCCTGTTTCTAGCGCCCTTGCAGTCCGGTTTGTTATCCAGCCCCTGTTTCATTTTGCCCTTAATAAAGCCTCTGTTGTTCCCCATATGCCTGCCTTAGAACCCTTTGTCTGACATACCACAACATTTATCTAAATAGCAATATTTAAATAATTTCCCATTTGTATTTTTTGTATTAATGTGTTATTTAAATCCACCCAGTCAACATAGAGCCTATTACAGTCAGCAGAGGGTACAAGGCAGGGGACAGTGTGAATAGGATGAAAGCCCATGTTAGAAGACACCGGAGCACACTGTGGGTAATATACAGCGGTCGGGTCACCTAACGGCATTTTGAACTTTTTGAAGGAGCCCAGAGCAGCCAGAGGAAGCGGCTAAGGGACATCATGCAAACTCTCAACACACACAGCTATTTACAGATATTAACAGACGTCGATGAGATTTCAGCCGTACTGTTTATAAACCTTTTTAAAATTGCATTCAGTAATAATAACAATAGCAAAAACAATAACATCATCATCAATGACAACAACAATTTTAATGACCATCCATCCATCCATCTTCCACTCACTGAACCAGTACAGCGTCATAAGGATTTATACCATTATTTTATTTTGTATTTATCTTTGATCATTATACAATTCATTGAATATGTTCTGCACAAATAATTCATCCTTGATTGTTGTGCACATGATAATAAGAAAAAAACATGATTAGCTTGCAAAAAGATATTCCCTATAAATTGCCTCAGTACAATTCATAGGTTTAATTATAAATGTTGTTTTTTGGCTCTGGCACCCTTCAGTAATGTCACAGTCTGTCCCTTTCCTGACGTTTGCGTATTGAATATGGCTCGCTGTCATTTTGACCCTCGTATTGGTGGGCACCACATTCTCCTCTACTTAAATTCCTTTAATCTCTTTATTTGACTTGAAGATGGTGGCGCAGGAGGTAGTGCTATCGTTCGGCAACCAGAGGGTTGCAGGTTTGAGCCCTGGGTCCTCCTGACCCCATCGAAGTGTCCTTGAGCAAGACACTGAACCCCAAATTGCTCCCGGTGTGCAGGTTGGCTCCTTGCATGGCAGCCTCCACCACTGGTGTGTGAATGTGAGTGTGGATGGGTGAATGTGAGACATGTATTGTAAAGCACTTTGAGTACTCGTAGGAGTAGAAAAGCGCTATATAAATGTAGTCCATTTACCATATTCTTCCTGCTAGTCCTTTCCGTTGGCTTACTGTCAAGCGTAAATACCACAGATACACTCTGAAGTCCAAAAGAACCATCACCGACACATTAAATCACATTTTTCTTCCTTTCTCCTCCTTCCAAATTGCACTCCTAGCCGCGCCATGCCGCCTGTAAGGTTGTCTTCTCCTTCCGATCCCCGCGGTACTGCCCTTCCTAGCCAGCTTTTGTTTTCGTTGCCCTTAATTTTCGTCGTTGTCCATTTTCATGCCCCATATCTTACATGTCTCCTCAGGGAGATCTTGCCCATTAATGATGTTTACCTCATTTGACCTTCTCATTGGCTCTACGAAACAGACTCTCCTAATATGCATATCTGTGTTTCTGTTATGTTTCATCTTCTTGTTCTAGTGCATATTACTTGCTTATTACATGGGGTGTTGCCAAATTTAATATTTCTCCATGTTTCTGAGAACTACATAATTATCTTCTCTCCTTTTTGGGCCTACCCATCTTTCACTCAGCGTGAACATTTTTCAGCAGCTAATTTTGCTGCTAAGACGTTTTAGGTAAGTCCATGGGGGGTGGGGGGGGATTTTTACATAAATCTACCATAAATCAATATACCTGTCATGTCATTATTACTGCATGTGATCAACCTCAGGGACATTTTAAATGTGTTTTTCTTCAGAAGGAGGACACTTTAATAGATGATGAATCAATCTGAATTGGGGCCAATCAGAAATTAATCAAATTACATCATTCCAAAACAGAAGTGTATCAAATCATAAGATATTTTACTGTTATTTTTGTATTGCATTGTTTTTAATAATTGATATATTGTTCAGAATCTGCTGTTTGAAATCCCTGATTCAGTTAATCTAGTTGAGATTAGAGAATATTGATTGGACAATAAGAAACGGACAAAACAGGAAGAAAAAAATGCCAAGGTGATACATTTCAAAAGCCACGTGACAGGCTCAATAAATTGTTGAGTGAAGATTTCTACCTTCAATGAGTGACTATTTAATTAAGGTGAACCAAACACTTAAATTTGGAGGCAGGAGTGGGATTCAAAGCAATATCCCCCAAAGAGACTGGAAGTGATTGTGGTCCCTCTTTACAAATCTCGTTATACTTTGGCTATGGGCTACTGATCAAAATAACACCCAGTTAATGACAACCTACTTCCATGCAGAGGCAGGAATTCAAGTCCTCGCACCAGATGCAGTGTACGCTTCCATTCTCCTCATAGGTTTGGGGACACCTGCACTTCTGGTTAGCATCAAGAAGGAAACATCTGTTTTTTGAGGCCAAACATTACCTAATGCACCTATGACCCTTATCCATAAAATTCAATGAACCGTTATTCCTGGTGAGAGAAAAAGCAGTAAAGGTGTCTACTAACATTCTAGCCATTATGGAGGGCATTGATGTATCAGACCTTCTGGATCATGGTTAAACTTTTTCCATTGCGAGTGAAGACTCATCAGTATCTCACGCAGCCCTGAGAAAATTCCCTATGAAAGCCTCATTTATCTTGGCCGACTAAGTGAGTAGACAGTGTTTGCACATAATGGGAACCATGTCTGGACCTTATTTCAATATAAAAGTTGTTAGACGATCCCACCATCCTGTCATCCTTGGCTGGGATCTTCTGATGACTTGTCACATTGTTCTGAACACTAACAATAGTCAGTATTCACTCATTTTACTGTCTAGGGCAGTGTTTTCCAGTCCGGTCCTCGGAGACCTACAGATAGGGAGCTCGGAGGGAGCAAAAACATGGACCGGCTGTGAATTCCCGAGGACTGGATTGGGAAACCTTGGTCTAGGGGACATGAAGTTGCTGCTTGCTGCAGTTTTTCTGTTCTGACACTAACTGAGATTCCACTAATGACTGAAATGCAATGACATTATTACAGCTTGAATCTTGCTAAGTGCTATCTTGGCAAAGATCATTTTTTGGGGGGGGGCACATTGTGTCCCAGGATGGAATTCACCCTGACCCATCTAATTTTATAAAGTTTGAGAGACTCCAATCACAGTCCAACATTCTGCTGTCAGGCAACGTTCTGTTGTTGTCCATAAGCCAGGTACCAACCGACCCATTCAGCTTTATAGTGCTATGCAAGGAGCAGATCTTCACAAAACTCCCAGTGTTCATATTGAACCATCGTCACAGATGCACAACTGTTCCCTTATTGGCAGAAGAAGAATCAACCAAAAATCCTAAAAGCACTATGGCAGAAATATCAAAGGTTTGCATTTCAAAATTGTTTGCTTTGTCAAAAGATTTTCCACCCTTCCTTGGATTCTGTGGTCCAACTGTTCAGTGTGTCCCAAATTTAACTGCAGGAGATGTTTACTCTGCTTCATGGCAACCCAACTACAGGCTAATTATCAGCCAAAGGGTTTTACCACATGCTCAGCAGCTCCGCCTCTGTCCTTTCATGTCTCGTGACATATATGCATGGCACCAGACCTATATCCCATTGAATACCTGACATAGACTTACCAGAGAGCTCTGACTGAGACTGAGAGGAAAACAGTCATTTCATAAGGTAGCAGCTGGCATCTTTGAACTGCCTGTCACCAGTTGTGCCAACAGATAAGCCGTAGTACAAGTTTACTTTTCTAAGTATGTTCACCTCAATGCAAAGCAATACCAGATAAGCCAACTACCAAATTTGCAAAACTTCCTCTGTAAACTTTTTCATTCCAGAATTTCTGCAGACCAGCTAAGTCAAATCTAATCAAATATTTTTGCTAGTTGCTGGAAATTTGCAAGACAAGCACCAGCCCATACCATACCAATGTGATGGGATGGTAGAATGGCTTAATAGAACACCGACTGACTAACTGGCCAAAATACTACTCCAGAGACTTGTACAGGTTTCATATCATTCTTCCTTACTCAAGGTCAAGCAAGGGCATAGAGTACCAGCTAGCATGTTTCTCCCTATTGATAGTCTGCCTTCATCTTGTTCTCCAAGAGATCACATGTCACTGCACAGAACAAAGGGCATGCATACAAACAGCAGCTAAAGAATTATAACATTTACATTTACAGCATTTGGCAGACGCCCTTAGCCAGAGCGACTTACATACTGTAAGTGCTTTAAGACTCTACAATGAATTTTTCCCAATACTAGCTCAATAAAAACCAAGGCTATGAATACCATCGATCTAATACTCTGTTGGGAAAGTTTTTTTTTTTTTTTAATATAAAAGGAAAGAACTGAGTATAATGCCAGAAGTGCTAATTCAGGTATTTCTGGAAAAGGTGCGTTTTAAGTCGTCTTTTGAAGACATTCAGTGACTCAGCTGTTCGGACATCTAGGGGGAGTTCATTCCACCAACTTGGTGCCAGAATAGAGAAGAGCCCAGAGGTGTGTCTTCCTTGTGCCTTGAGGGGTGGTGGGACCAGACGAGCAGTGCTGTCATTATAATAAACATGTCATATACTCCATAGCTTCCAGCAGACCTAGTGTGGCATAATGGCACCGCAAAGGCCCATCAGAAACGTTCACCTTTCTGGGGACGACCTTACAGTATCCTGGACTGCCTTGGATCCAGTCCGCAGCCATGCAGCACCCTAGCACCAGAACACTCTGCCACAAAAAGTGTCAAAACCAAACGTCAACTACTCATACCGTTAATGACTTTATCAGGTGTCTTGCCCTTTAAGTTCCCTTAACCATAATTGCAGGCCCAAACTAACTATATGGGCATTTCGGCATGTGCCCAGGGGGCAGGGTAACCCCACCCCACCCAGTCCCATTCACAAATGTCTTTTAACAAATTAATGTAATTTCATATCTAATACATTTGATGATTGTATATTTTTTTTAATATGGCACTCACTGAAAAGCCTATGTAATGTTTTCCTGACATCAGATGCATTTCAGAATTTCGTGAGCCGTCAGTCTGCTCCGTTTCAGAAGTGACCTCATGTGTTCTGTTGCCATGGGGCACTTAATTCTCTTAATCTGGCCCTGCATAGCTGCTACACTCCTTGTCCACTTTATGGATTTATAAAGACTTGCAAGAGCCATCAATTTCTTCTTAGGCTCTCTGGGTGTAAATGCTGTCACATCTGATAATTCCATGCTGGATCAGACACCATCACTCTTATCGGGAGTATTTGGGATAAGTTTCTCTGCAAACCTAATGTCACTCCCTGCTCGTCCGATCCTCCTGTGTGCCACGCCCCCTCATTAACCTCGTGTACAATCCCGATTGTTACCAGCTGTTTCTGGTTTTTCAATTGAGTCCCGTGTACTTCAGTCCACGTTCGAGTACGTTTCCCCAGTCTTGTCATTGACGTCGTTTGCCGTGATTCACCATGTTTTACCTTGTCTGCCTGTATTCCCGAATAAACCCCTTGTTCCTGGATCTCCATTTCCTGACCCTGATTCCCCGCTTCCTGCTCGTCCAACTGGTCACGACCTAAGCTATTGTTCAGTAGATATACTGAGTGAGTAATTATACTTTTTTCTATTGAAAAAAGGCTAGCTGCAATCTAGCTGCAATTTCTGTTAGGTAAGTAAATCTCTTTGTGGTGTGTATATATCTGTGAACAGGAGTAAATTATACTGTTTGACAGAGTATTGTTCAGAATCTGCTATTTAGAATTCATTCTTCAGTTTATTCTAGTTGAGTTTAAATTGGACAAACGTAAAAGGGGGAAACGAGGTGGGAAGAAGGGAATTAATTAATATACCGTATTGAAAATATGTTTCGCAGATTCAATAAATTGTTGAGGACAAAATCAACTTTAATCCAGTGTCTAATAGGGGAACTTTAGGGGAACTTCAGCAACCTTACACGTTTAACAAACATCATGGGTAATGGTTTGGTTAGGTTTCGAGTGGACTTTCAACACCTCCACCCAAGTCAGGAAGGCAGAACTGCGTCTCCACTTCCTGAGGCTGCTGAGGAATGCAAGACTCCTACCCCCGTCCTCATCATTCTCTAAGGGACACGGTAGAGAGAGTTCTGACCAGTTGCAAAAATGCCTAGGTTTGGAAATTAAAAGTTCCAGAACCATGGTTGTCCCTGCAGTAGGTCATGCATACAGTTTAAAAACATCACCAGGCTCACTCTTCCCCTGCATCAAGGACATTTTCCACAAACACTGCCCCCACAAAGCCTGCAGCATTGTGGGAAAGCCCTCCTACACTTCCCATGGACGTTTTCCTGCTACTGTCTGGCAGAAGATGCAGCAGCATCAGAGGCAGCTCTGCCAGCTTCAGCAATCACTTCTTCCCTCAGGCTGTCAGGACATTCAACACTCAACTACCCGCCTTACCACCTACTCATTCCGAAGAATACTTGTAATTACTCATCTGTTTATTACCAGTCAACTCGCACTATTTATTACAATGGTATGTTGTTGCATTATTTATTAGTATTTACACGCAACTTTTAAAGAACTATATACAGTATGTAGACCCTTATGTCCAACCTCATGTTTTGCACTGTCCTGTGTTTTCACTTTTTAAGTTTTAGTTTACCTACATATGGATAGTATGACAATAAAACCCACTTGACTTGCATCTGTAAGCCTTGTTATTTTTATTCCATCATTTTGCAATATGCAATGTTTTAGATTAACACATCTGTTGCGTTATAGCAGAAAGGTCTGTACTGCTATTACATTCAGTCCTAGTCTGATGGTTCGAATTAAGCACATGGACTATAAAGTACAGAGATCCATTATGTCGGTTCACAGACAAGGTTCAAAGAGTTGCCTTACAATTGAAAGTGTTATTTCAAAAATGATCTTCAGGCTAAAACAAAGTAGCATTTCGAAAACCATAAAAATCTGCTTTGTTAGCATCCTCACTTCCTGAGCAATCTTCTTTGTTAATAGTTAAGGACGGGAAATTTAGCTCTGAAGGTTGACCAGATACACACGACCTTGTAATATTTGTTGCTTTGGACAAAAGCTTCGGCTAAATAAATACGTATAATATTGGAATGAATTTCCACCTCTGGACCCTTTATTGCTAAGGCCTGCATTTTACTTACCTCCGCAGATTTTCCCATCATATGTTGCACAGACCCAGTCGTGACACTCACAGCGTGGGCCATAAAACTTCCCAGGGTCTGCGACGTGACATATGCAGATTCCACAGCTACAATCACCCCTCCCGCTACAAATAAGGCTGTCCGGTGTCCTGCACCGTCGCAGTGAAAATTCTGTGGAAAGTCTGCAGTCCCCAGTTACTGTTCTTAAAAAAAAAATCAATATCAATAAGTCTTTTAGGGCAGTTTATACAATGAAATGACCATAGATACTCTGCTTTTTAAAGTTCATTCTATGCAAAAAGTAAGTTCAATTTTGAGTTAATAGTGACTGCTGGCGAAGAAAGAAATTAAAGAGTCAATAAAGTGCTGATGTACGTCACAAGTTAGGAGAATGTTGCTACTGACTACAGGATTACTTGAGAAACATTTAAAAGTGTACATCTTCTATAACCTCATATACACTCCAATAAAAACATCGACGCCATTGTCCTTCCTTGCACATCATTATGTGCGATAAGATATATGTCTGCCTTACTTGCCTGTTAACTGCTTAGGAACCAGATTTTGATCCTTTTATGCAAACACCATGGGTTTTAGGTTTTGATTTCATTGCTATACTGGTTAAAAGTTAGATATGGCTCTGATCTCTAACAAGTCTGAAAAGCACCAAAGCTAGTCTAATAGTATTAATGGACAGTAAAAAACAAAACCCAAAAATATTTACCTACCATTTCTGAGTTCTGAAAAGTGAAAGTCATAAACCATCAACACCAGAGTACTTGCTGTTCCCCGCAGTTACATAAAAAAAGTGCTCTCACCACAACTCCATAACTGTAACCACAAAGAAGATCTTTTGTTGCTGTTGTTTTAGTTATGAAATGCATCCCTCTGTACCGTGGACCTTCCTGATAACTGGAACACAAGCACTGAATAATACAACTTGATGACAAAAACAAAACTGCACTACATACCTCAGTGACTGTGATACCGTTCCTTCAAAAGCTGAGAAGAGAATCAGAAGGGAGAAAACCATCACGGAATTCACCAGAGCCTCTGCATACATGTTTAAATCCCCGAGAAACCTGAAGCAAAATGCCTTCAGGAATTTCAACTTTTCCAAGCGGACGGAGAGCAGGCGAGAGGCTGGCCCAAATCCGGCTCAAACCTTTCTGAGGCCAAAAGCAGTATCCCTACAAGTGCCTTTCATTAGTTGTGACTGTTATGGTTTGGACAGGAGCACAGGAGAGCTAAAGTGCCAAAATGAAGTTTAGCCACTGGTCAAAGCAATAATTAGAAACAGTTGTTTATCCAGATGGCTTATGCATAAGGATAATCTACCTGATTTTACAGAGAATCAAATAATACTGAACTTGGTTATTTTATTCATGTATCTTTAATGGTATTTAACCTTTAACTTCTGTAATTTACAATTACAGTATTTAATCAATTTTAGTAAATGTTCTTTACTCAAACTATGTACTCAGTTTAATTTATTACAGTGTGGACTGGCCCTTTAAGACATTTGTTACGGTAGCTTGTATTCAACCTGAATTGCTTAAACTCTTTTTAATGAATACATTTTAGAAATGAGTCACTGAAAAATACTGTAGAACTGTTTTTTGGATTTTTAAGCAACTTTTATACAGTAAATAAGGACACCATATAAATTGGATAACCCTATAAAATAATATACTAAATATTCATAATATACTCTAAATGATCATGTGATTGATTACCATAAATGTTAATGTATATAGTTTTCTTCAGTTTCATGTATCAGATAGTATTTTGCATTCCACACTGAATCACATCATTATCAATCAATCTGACTGTTATTATTAATCAATGCTGCTTTCCGGTAATAGGGTCAAGAAAAGGTCTTTCACATTAAGGAAAGGATCTTACAGTTGACTGATAGCTCTAACATGCACATGCATGCATACATACACATATACATACATGCATGCATACATACATAATACATACATATACATACATACAATGGGATGCCATCCCATCATAGGCTTTATAGATTAATTATAGAGTATTATAGATTAGTATCATAGCATTCTTATAGATTAGTATTATGGTTTTACTAATACATGTGGTGTTTGGACAGAAACAATAATACACATCATAATAATATAAAACAATATTGTTTAAAATGAACTATACAATAAAAATAACCACGTCAAAAAAAAAAAACAATTTATTACCAAAGGAAAACTGCTGCGTTATTATTATTATGATTATTATTATTATTATTGTTCAGTTTCCCATCTGGTCAGGATGCGGCCTCATGCGGGACAGCCTTATCCTGACTATTGTTCCGGGTAGCAGGAGACGGGAGTTCCTGCAGCAGATGTTACGGTGATGCGATCGCAAAGCGCTTAGCATGGAGACGGCCGCTGAAAAGCATGAGAGGTCGTGAAGCAGCAGAAGCAATGAAAAAAAGCGACTAAAATAAAAACGGTTATTCGCCTTACGTAAGTACCATTTTCGCTCCGTAATTTTTAGATATTCACCGGCATCTTGACGCATTCAGCTCTACTGTTTACATGCCCGTCCTACAGAAAGTAAAGGCGAACAGCGAACCATGGAAAAAGGCCTTCGTCACAAAAGGCTGTCGAATTTCATTTTTATCAAGTATTATTTTATGCATTCTAGTATTATACTGACATACGATACACATTTTATAATAGCGAGTAAATTTCCGCACCCACCTTGCACGATCTGTTTCCATAGTAACGGAGGTCGGTCTTTCCGACTATATTCGTCTTAAAAACCAACAGTACCAGTTTAGTCTTTCCTCTTTATTTGATGTTAACGTTTATTTACAAAAATGAGAACTTTACGACAAGACAACAAAGCAAGCTAGAGAAACTTATTATTAAACATTACATTAAATGTATCCTTTAGTTGTCCCATTGCTAAATGCTATCTAAATGACCGAGTCGGTCTTCATCATTGAATAAAATACTTAATTGTGCCTTGTACATGCAATGTGGCCTACGAACTCATAGTATGCGTTCAAGTGTTAATTACTTGTACTCTACTTCACAAGCTACACTTGAATTATACTTGGAGTAATTATAAACACCTATGGAGAACTCATTGTTTCAGTATTTTATTCACTCATTCACTTGTTTCAACATTTACCCATTTAACGTGTTTACTGATTTTGTTTTTAATAGTGTTCAGAGTAGACTGTTTTGATTGCTCATATGATAAACATTGGCCTATTTATTATTATTATTATTATAAATAATAATACTATCAATAATAATAACAACAACCTTAAGCAAGTCATGGCTTGCACAGAAAGGATGTATAACACATTACATAACCATCTTTTCTAACATCGGGTCATGTGCCCTGTGCAGGGAATGGGTTGCCAGTCCATCACATTGCAGGGAACTCATATGCAGTTACACAGTATTTAGAAACACCATTTCACTAAAGCACATGCTTGGAGTGTGGGATGAACCTGGAGTACTTGTAGGGCACACAAAAAGAGAGGAAACTCCATGCAGAGTCAGAGATATGAGTTGTGAGGGTATGTGCTCACTCACTCCGCCACATTGCCACCTTGGGCCAGAGAAGCAAACTTAGGAGCCTCCTGTATATTATTCCAATATTGTGTTTATTACTCTAGGATCTGTACTTAAACTTGAGTAATACTGCCATTTAACTGCTAGTGCAGGCAAGTGAAAATAGTGCAAACGAATATAGAAAGTATACACTTTCCTCTATCAAAGATTCAAATATTTACATAATTAGTGACCATTTATGCTGTTTAATTGCTTTTGTTTAAAATGCATTTTAACACAGTTTGCACCTGTGTTTGAATTTCTGACCATTATTATAATTGTTTCATTGCATTTATTGTTAAACAAAAAAGCATTTCAAAGGAAAGTTACTGTTTGTGCAGGTCCTCATAGTGAAAAGAGATATTTTGTTGTCAGTAGCTGCGTTTAATGGTTTGCCAGTGCAAATGTCAATCCATTCATATTTTCATCCATCTTCTATGTCCACTTAACGAACGTTGTATTGCAGTGAATCTGAAGCACGCAAGACACCCTGGATGAGATATTAGTTCATCACAGAGGACACAAAAACACAAACTGGCATATTTAAATCTATGGAAAATGTGTGGCGTTTTCAGTGGTATTAAAAAAGACCTTAAGTTGTAATTGTTTGAACCATATAATTAATCAGAAGCCCTAAGAAAGTTAGCATTTTGTTATGATTCAGGTGTGTAGGCCTATATTTTTATATGAAGTTTATGTTAAACTGCCACCTGATGTTTAATAGCTCGAAATGTCACAGATAGAAATGGCTCATTCTGTTTATAGAATGTCCTAACAATGTGAAACAAACTTAGAGTAAGTTTCAGATGTTAATATGTGCCCACAGTTACAATTAATCTGCCCAGTGATTGCATCCTGCCTATGGGAAAAATGTCCTTTTTCTAAATGTGAATCTAATTGTAGTCTTTGACAGCTTACTCCCACATTATTGCACTTGTACCCTATAATTTTGTTTTCACTCTTCCTTAAATCCCCACCAACATACGGTAAGTGTAGTGATTACATAGTAAATTGCTTATGACTAGTTTTCAGGGACTGCGTTGGTATTAAAAGGAAGTTGAAGGCGTAATGCATGCTGTTTTGTCATCAGAATCTTTTGGATATTTTATATTTTCTTTGCTGCTTGCTTTAATTGCTTTTCCATCTTACAAAATCCTCAGTGTCAAAGAATGAACTGTACAATAAAGTTCACTTCTTAGTTCGATCACGGACGCGATGTTATGTAATTCATTCTGGTTATTGTGGCATGATGTCTTTCTGATAACAGGACTGAGGAAGTGTTGAAATATCTGGCTCATTGTCACTCGCGCTGGTACCCACCCCCTTGTAACCTGGGGATGAACGCACCAATGAGGAGCCTGACAGTGAGTTTCCACACCACACCATCTGTCTGTCTATGGCACCTCACTGAATGTTGCATATATGCCCAGTCGGATGTGGTTGACATTGCTGTATTGTACATGCCAGTATGCCATATATGCCATGTTTACTAACTGTTGTGTGTTATTTACAGGGTATGCCTGATCGCATGTTGTGTACCATGCTGGAGCAATTTCAGCCTTACTTTTACCTTTGGTATGTGCGCTTTGTTTTTGTGTGTGTGTGTGTGTGTGTGTGTGTGTGATTTTCCTGAGTATTTGAGGGCCAACACTCTAAATTGCCCCTACGTGCAATAAAGGCAACCTCAACCTGTCACAGTTACTGTAAGTTGCAGAATAGCTTTACATAATGAAGAATGAGTCTGATCTTTAAGTCAGGTAAGTTACTAAGAGACGTGGATGTTGTTTGTTTCACACATGCTTTGGTTGTGCGTCACAGTGACCATCAAGCAGCACATCACATATTGTCTGGTATTGCAGCACTTTAGTGTTGTGAAAATTCTATTATGCTATTTTTGTTTTATTAATACCCTCTATTTTGATCATTTACCCAACAAAGAATCCTGAGATGGTTCTTTGATGGTCATAAATATATAAATGTCTGATTAGTGGCAGGTCACAGTGTGTCTTTTGGGAAAAAGGCAAACACATATTAGCAAACGGGCTCTGTGCCTGTCTTTAGATATGAATTTATTCTGTTAAGTGCATTTATGCAAATAAATAGTTTTCCCAAGAAAACTTATACTACGGAAGTAACATCTAATGGAAGCTGTACTTTTGCCCTGCTGTGTATGACATAGGGAATATGAAAATTGTACGCTCATTTCGTATTGTCTTTCAGGTGGTCCCTGGGTTTTAATGGCATCTCCTTTGAACCTCTCTTTCAGATCCATTCCCTTTATAGCACAGCCAGCCCCAGTATGCTGAAGAGGAAGCAGAGCTCGCGGGTCGAGGCCCAGCCTATGACTGACTTTGGGCCGGATGAAACCCTGGCTGACAATGCAGACATTCTTTGGATAAACAAAGCAGTGAGTGCAAATTTAATTTACCTTCCGCCTTTCCAATAAAGAGACCAATGAAAGACACACGGCATATAGTCCTAGTAAGTCAATATTAATATTCTTTACCGTTATGAAACATACTGTGAATCCATGGTAGTGTTTTTAATTACAATGCATGGAATCGTGAGAC
Source organism: Paramormyrops kingsleyae (assembly GCF_048594095.1). NCBI lineage: Eukaryota > Metazoa > Chordata > Actinopteri > Osteoglossiformes > Mormyridae > Paramormyrops > Paramormyrops kingsleyae. The sequence continues at coordinate 69,653,517 of NC_132797.1, forward strand.
GAAGCCAGGTGTATTGATTCTGCAACTCTACAACAGTAGCACTCTGCAGCAACCAATCTTGCAGCAAACACTAGCACAGAGAGAGAAAATGTCAAACAATAACCCTTGTGCAGTGAAAATAACAGGTCTTACCTAGTATATTGGTCTTCACGGTCAAGCATTGTACGAGTTGATAGTGTTGGATTTTACTGCTTTCAGAATGTGTTGAGATCTGAGCCATTTATTTTATATTTGATTTTATGAAATAATATTGCAATTTCTTTTATAAAACTTTTTGATAACACGTTACTTGAGGCTCTCATCTCTAATGCATTACAGATACCTTCATAATACATTATAGTGGTCGGTGTAAGAATTAATAGGGCATTACAGCATCTTTTATTAACAAACAAAAGGCATTATAGTATTGATTATAATATTTGGCAAGCTCCACTGAAGCTCTCATCTACTGTATAATGCTCTATTGATACCTTTGCTAATGCATTATAATGGGTGGTATAAGAATTAAGGATGCTTTAAACTGCATAAAGAAAGTATCTAAAATAGGGCTCTCACGATCATGAAATTTTAGTTAATGATTAATTGTCATACAAATAATTGTAATTAACGGCTTTTAATTTTCTAACACTGTTATAGAGTTGGCCTAATCATAGCCTAATAATACACATACACCTTATGAAGAGGAAGGGCTATTAATTACGGGAACATTTGCAACATATAAATAAAAATTGCATTTCTGTTTGCCTTTTAAGCTTTGCAAACAAAACTGTACGGGTCAAATATGACATAAATAACAAATAAGAAGTTAAGTGCCTTCAGATTGGTGTTGACACCACCAGATCTGTACCACCTACCCAATTTGTATCTTGCACATCTGCATATGTCGCATTTTGGAATACGCAGCACTTTTGAGTATGCGAATACTGCATGACATTTTCTGGCGCTGCCCAATCTATTCATCCTTCCATGTTATGGCAACCATATTGTCTACATTTACAGCAAACTATGCCAGATAATTTGTTGGATTTAAGGTAGTCTGGGGTAAATATAAGTGGACAAAGGTAAAGTCCATTTAAACTGGGGCACCTTAAATCCGACAAGTGCAGCTGTTGTGCAGAACTTTTGTGAAACATAACGAATCCAAAATCAAAAAATCTGGCTGAATATCCCATTCTGGACGGGTGTGAAAAATTAGCCCAAAAGCATTCTGTAAAATTAATTTGATGCTGTCAAAAGAAATATTAACAGGATCAGGTTGGGTCATGAAAATGTTGTGAAACAAAGTGGTACAAATCGGGCATCGTCGTAAATTATGCTGTGATGTGTAATATCGCACGTGCCCAGATGTAAGGCAAGTGGTACGGATCGGCTAAGAAGTGCAACGAGATGATGTCATTAAGCAAGTGCCAGTCAGACATTACATGGTTGCAATATGGAAATAGTCATGGAAAATACGCCCTTTCTGTTTCATCCAGCTATTTTTATACAGATGAATGGAGATGATTATAGGGATTATGCGAAATAATCGCGATTATCTCAGATAATAGCGATCAGGCGATTATATAATAATTTTGACAAGAATAATAGTACATTTTAGATGAGAGCTTCACAAATTATTCATAATGCATAATAAACATGGCTAGTATGTGGTATGCCTTTATAAATATTTATAGCCATGTTTGTAACGATTTTTGAATGTATTATAATGTATTATGAATGTGTTCATAGATTCTTATAGACATAGCATTAGTAGAAAGCGTTATCAATTTTTTTTGTATAGAGGTTTTTTGAAAGACTTTCTTCCAAATTGCAAGCTGTGTATTAACAGCTTAGCTAACTATTATTATAAATGTGTTCTTTATTCTAGTGCTAAGTCTTCTTGTATTTTGTTCTCAGTTATACAAATAAAATTGCGGTATTGGGCTTGTGCATGCAATATGATAATATTATCAGTAATCGACGATATCAGACAAGTATACTGCCGTTGGTATTTGACAGTGATTAGTTGGTGATTATTGCCTTTGCTGTGGAAGTAGACTTGGGCTACACAAAAAGCAAGATAACAGAACGATTTATGATTTGGCTATCAGTTCAGCCTTCTAACCGACGTTTCCGAAGAAGTTAAATTTTTTTGTTTATTTATTTTTTTTAACTCCGCATATGATACGTGAAGGTATGTAAACATCGGTCATAATGGTGGTACGCAGGACATAATACTTTCTGAGTTAGTGCACAATGTAAAACGTTGATGGCCCATGACGTTTTAAATCATAATTAAATCAGCCTGCTACAGTGTAAAAAACTATGAGTAAAAAATGATGATCAGCACCGCTAATCAGAACAATTCGGTGTAAATGAGAACTGGTACTGTACTACGCCGTGTAGATTTGGAGGGAGTACTCATGCGAGGTATTTTGTGCTCTTCTCTCTGTAGTGGGTTCACTCGCTTTTGCGGGCCTGTGCCATCATCAGTGTCATCTCTGTTTGCATGAACACGCCCAAGACCTTCGAGCACTACCCCCCACTCCAGTATGTCACCTTTACGCTGGACACTCTGCTCATGTTCCTCTACACTGCAGAGATGATCGCCAAGATGCATATAAGAGGCATTGTCAAGGTAACATCATCATGTTGACTCCGGGCAACCATAAAAATTACATTATTACAGATTGTTGTCTCTTCTGTCTGACTCTTCTCACAATGTCACGTTCATAGTAATAACGACTGAATCCATTTATCTTGTTGCTGATCGTCCTGTTCTTCCACCTTCAGCTCTTCCAAGCATCATTAATTTTTGATGAATTTTGGGGTTTAATATAAACAGAAAATCATCTGATAAATCATTTGACTTGTATATTTGACCATTACATGGAAATGTTCAAACACAGTGGCATGCAAAAGTTTTGGTACCCTTGCTTAAAATGTCTATTAATGTGAATAGTGAAGTGAGCAGAAGATGCACTGATCACCAAAAGGTGTAAAGTTAAAGATGACACATTTCTTTACTAGTTTAAGCAAGATTACATTGTTTTTCACAGTTACAAAATACCAAAACGATGAAAAGCGCCTGAAGCAAAAGATTGGGCACCCCAAGATATTTGAGGTCTCAGATAATGTTTACCAAGGTCCAAGACCTTCATTACCTCATCAGGACTATGGCTTGTCATTGTTGGGAAACCCCAGTTGATACGAAGTGCAAAGCTACATAAATTCTCTGACTTCTCAAACTTTGTCCCAACCTGCAAGCAGCTGCCTAGCACTCTGAAAAATAAAATAATTGATGCTCACAAAGCAGGAGAAGGCTAGACGCAGATAGCAAAGCCTTTCCAGGTAGCTGTTTCCTCAGTTTGTATTGTTAATAAAAAAGTTACAGTTAACAGAAATGGTGGAGCTGACGTTGAGGTCTGGAAGACCATGAACACTTTCTGAAAGAACTGCTTGTTGGATTGTTGCAAAGGCTAATAAAAACCCCAGTTTGACTGCAGAAGACCTCCAGGAAGATTTAGCAGATGCTGGTGTTGTGGTGCACCGTTCGACTGTGCAGCAGCAGCTGAACACAAATCTGACCTTCATGGTAAAGTCAGCAGAAGAAAACCTTTCATGAATCCTAACCACAAAATTCAGCGCCTCAGTCTGCAAATGAGCATCTAAAGAAGCCTGATGCATTTTGGAAACAAGACCTGTGGACTGAAGTCAAAATAGAATTTTATGGCCACAATGCGGAAAGGTATGTTTTGTGGGGGGGGGGGGGGAGGATGCCGAATTCCAGGAAAATAATACCTCTCCAACTATTAAATGTGGCGGTAATTGCTTTGGTCTAGTGCAGCCAGCGGCACAGGGAACGTGTCATTGGTAGAGGGAAGAATGGATTTGAATAAATGCCAGCAAATTCCAGCAGCAAACGTCACACCATCCGTAAAAAACTGATGGGTCCTACAACAATATAATGATCCAAACCACACCTCAGAATCTCCAATGGAATACCTCAAGAGGCGCAAGCTGAAGGTTATGCCACGGCCCTCACAGTCCCCCCGACCCAAACACCTTTGAAAATCTGGATAGATCTCAAAAGAGCAGTGCGTCTTGCAGATGTCGAGTGCCCAGACTTTTGTTTCAGGCCTTTTAAATTTTTTTTGGCATTTTGTACCTGTGATTGATGAAAATAAAAAAGTAGTTTTGGTAAAAATATTAAAGAAATGCGTCTTTAACTTTATGCCTTTTGGTGATCACTTCATCTACTGCTGACTTAACTACTCACAGTAACGGCCATTTTAAACAAGGGTGCCCAGACCACTGTATTTATTTAAACAGCTAAGCAATCGGTCCTGTTTCCTATCACTTCTGGTGTGTGGTTGTGATCCACTAATGGAGAATCCAGTTCGCCAAAAAATGAGGAATTTGCTGACCGCAGTTTGCTCTGCATTGTCTTATCTGACCCTGGCTATGCAGAGCACCTCTAGCAGACCCAGGAATCTCCATCTGTCTGCATTACAATCTCCTGCAGATCATCCTTTCTCTTCTTCCAGGGTGATAACTCGTATGTCAAGGACCGCTGGTGCATGTTTGATGGCTTCATGGTTTTTTTCCTGTGGGTTTCCATTGTACTTCAGGTAAATGAAGGAATAATATTTTTCCCTGGTCTCTAGATCATTTTGTTGAATTTTGTCTTGAATTTAGTCTGTGTTCTCAGGTCTTTGAGATAGCTGAAATAGTGGACCAGATGTCCCCATGGGGAATGCTTCGAATACCAAGAGCTCTCATAATGATTCGTGCCTTCCGGATATACTTCAGATTCGAGCTGCCACGTTCTCGAATTACTAACATTCTAAAGTAAGGGCTATATTACATAGTATGTGATATAGTTCATGCAAATACATTTGATCTAAATGCACGTTCAGTATTTATTTTCACAAGTGTGTACTCAGAAGTGCACTGCTTATTTTCCCTCAGGCGCTCTGGAGAGCAGATCTGGAGTGTGTCTATTTTCCTGCTTTTCTTTCTACTGCTCTACGGAATTCTGGGAGTTCAGATGTTTGGCACCTTTAATCATCATTGTGTCACCAATGGCACACAGAAAGAGTAAGAATTCAACTTACTTGGTCTTTCTTTTAATGCACAATTACAGCTTTACACTGGGGAGTTTTTTTTTTTAATTTAGCTAATTTACACTTTTGCGGTTGAAGCTATCTATATTGGTGTGAACTTTTATTACTTCTATGTTTAAATGTGTTGATTTTATGAAAGAGCATATATTAATTATATCATTGGTATATTTATCTTTTTATATATAGTTTATGACAATGAGGATTTTGGTGAATTTTATTATTTTCAGCACACTACCATTTTTGCACATTTTAATGTTTTTTGGTAGTATATATATTTAATACCAGCTTGATACATAATCAGGGTTTGACATAACTGGTACGCAAGTACGCATTCACCTTTAAAAGCGATTAAAAATCCGTTGTTGTAACAGCGTGAATGCGTACGTATTTTGTATGCATTTGCGCTGACATGACAACAAATTATCATGCATTTTAACGTTTATATGCTAATTCGTACTTCATTTGCAGTATAGACAGTCCAGCAAATGAAAGCAGAATCAGAATACATTGCTTACCTCGCTTACCTCACAAAATGAGCAAAATATCTTTTGAACAATTTGTACTAGTCATCATAATATTTTACATTTTTTGCTAGTTAAAATATTGCAATTAATCATCCCAATTAAATGCTCTTGTTTTTGTTTGATTCATTTAGTTTTTATTATGTGTTCATGATTTATCTTGATTTCCTTTCAGCAATGTAACCTGGAACAGCTTGGCCATTCCTGATACCCATTGTTCTCCAGATGGGGAGGGGTACCAGTGTCCCGTTGGCTTCGAGTGCAAGAACCTGAAGGACCTGGGTCTCAGCAGACAGGAACTAGGCTACAGTGGCTTCAATGAGCTTGGTTGGTAGACAACAAAAGCCATTTGTTACTGTCAGGGTTTAATCTCTAAACACTGTGAGCTATGTTTGTATAGTGGTGAGCATGTTAATACTTAGCTATAATGAGATTTTTTTTTATGGTGTTGGTGAGCCTACGTTTACATTTTCCACCAGTGCTATGAGGCAAATAGTTTCTTTTCTTGGAACACGTCGGTATTAGGTAGCGAGGGAGACTGTAGACTAGGGCTGTACAATATTAGCAAAAATTCACATCGTGATATTTGAATTTTTTTTTTTAAATAGACATCCGTATAGCTGGTGTCCAGCCAAATGTTTCCCCTGTCATCTGAAGCCCTGGTGGTTATTGCACATTTGCGATATAATATCAATATGATATTTCCCATCCCTACTTTATTGAAAAAAGTCATGAATTTGGGAACATAATTATACATTACTAATGGAATACAAAGGATATATAACCTCAGAGCATTCATTTTATTGATATTATTAAACAGGAAGAACAATCCAGTTTAAACTGTCAAAAAGACCAACTACTGAACTGCACAGGAACATTGCTGAGCTTAAATCCATTTTTATTCTGTGGAAAATGAAAGATCGATCGGCAGGCCAAATTTAATAATGAATTATAAATGTGTCATGGGTCCTTATATAAGCACAGAATGATCTGCAGAAAAATCGTCTTCCAGTACAGAATAGAGTATCTTCATTGTTTCAGTAGCTGTGCTTTTAGCTTTGGTGCTGCTAACTTTGAATATTGATATTGAAATTTCCCAAAATTATCATATGGCAAAGATCATCAGGTAGCACTTCCTTTATGAATATTAATTGCCCTTCACGTGACATTCTACATTTCAGAAATTCACATGCTGGCACCGCTACTTTGGAAGGTTGTAGAATAAGGCTTTAGCGTTTCTTGTAAATAAAACTTTGTGTGTGTGTGTGTATAGATATATAATTTGAATAATCATGGGGTACAACATGATTTTCTTTGCATACCTGGAAGAGTAGTATTACAGTGCATCGCAAAATTCAAAGACTTTGCTCCCAAATATGTGCAGGGTTCAGATAATATAGAACTATTGCTTGATAGTGAAATAAATTAGGATGCATTCTGAGTTTTTTTCTTCTCTATATTTAAGGCACCAGCATATTCACAGTGTATGAAGCTGCATCTCAGGAAGGATGGGTGTTCCTCATGTACAGAGCCATCGACAGCTTCCCTCGTTGGCGATCCTACTTCTACTTCATCACACTTATCTTCTTTCTTGCCTGGCTGGTCAAGGTATGGATGATGTTTCCTCCTATTCGGATTCTACTTACGATAAAAAGGAGCCTATTTATTTTTCATGTAACATAATATGTGTTATGATCGCATAAAATGTATCCAGACTGTAAGACAGAAGGGCTGCCCCATCGTTTTGGAACATCTTGGAGAAGTTTTGTCTGTTATTTATTTATTTATTTGTTAATTTATTAGAATTTATGTCACCATTTTACAATAAAATCTTTTGTGTTAAAGCTGTAATAAATACTGGGCTGCTAATGCATTTATGTCGCAGTTTCAGCAGCAGGAAAGATGCTAAATAAGGTAACGATGAGCCCAAGACTGCTTAACTATTGAAGTGTCCTGCTCTCTGCCCTCAGAATGTGTTCATCGCTGTCATAATCGAGACGTTTGCAGAGATCCGGGTCCAGTTTCAGCAGATGTGGGGGTCTAGAAGCAGCACAACGTCAACAGCCACCACACAGGTATTTATCAACCGTACATGTGTGGTTAGCAGTAGCAAAATCACCAAATATGGGGGCAGGGTATTGAAAATAGTACAAAATGGAAATGAGATATTGTTGCTAATAAGCAGGTATTAATTAGCTACCTTATAACAATCAAGGTAATTATTAAACAAATCACACTATGGAAATGTAGTAAATTGTGGGGAACTCCTACTGTAAATGTGTAATAACTGCTGGTTTTGTAGGTTTTTGTGTTTATTGGCTTTGCATTTGTCATTATTTCATAATCAGCAATTACTTCAGGTTTCAGACATTTCTGACAAAGCTCTTTCAGTCACTGGATGATAATTAAAATAGTATTATTTGTTAGCTTGTTATGTTGGCTTGTTGGTCTAGGGGTATGATTCTTGCTTTGGGTGCGAGAGGTCCTAGGTTTGAATCCACATATTCCCTTAGAATTGCTCCTAAAACAAATTGAATATACTTTAAACCAAAATCTATTTTCAAGAAATAATTCATACAAAAATAAATGACTTAACACACATAAGCCAAGAAAATGATGGTAGGCTTTTTTCCCTGATTGCCTCACCACTTGTTCCAGAGGACGGGTTTGACCTGTCCCGTGATGAAACATAAAATACTGTGTCTCATATTTGACCAAGACAGGATGTGATTTGTACCATATTTCTTCAGAATGAAAGTGGAAACTCTAACTGCTGTTTTTATGTGACTGCAAGCATTTGCATTCTGTATTTTCTACTGGTTGACAGAGCTTCAAGTGGTGAAATAAGTTCTCAGTATTTCCAACTGGCACCAGTGCTCCAGCACCAGTCTGCTGTGTGTCGGACTATAAACTGCTAAACGAACCGCCAAACCCGCGACGTCTTTTCGCCTTGTCCATTCGCAATATCTCCTTTTTTGTGCTGCTGAAACAGCCATGATGCACCGTGGCATGGATTAAACAAGACCCCTGAATGTGTCTTGTGGTATTTGGCACCAAGATATCAGCAGCAGATCATTTAAGTCCCCTAAGATGTGAGCTGGAGCTGCTGCAGATCGGACTTCCATCCTCAGAGATGATTCGGATCTGGAGAATTTGGCAGTCAGGGCAACACCTTGATCTCCTTGCCATGTTATGCAAACCATTACTGAGCAATTCACTCAGTTTGGCAGGGCAGATTATAACGTTGACAGATGTCTCTGCCATTGAAGAATACTGTTACCATGAATGTGTGTACATGGTCTGCAGTGATGTCACAATAGGTGTCATGTGTCAATGTATCCACCACATGAATGGCTGGGCTTAGGGTTTCCCAGCACAACATTGCCCAGAGGATCACAATCTCTCTACAGCCATTTCGTACCTGCCCGCCCACATGATGTCAAAGGGAATGGGACTCAATGGACCAGGCAAACTTCTTCCACTTGATCCACTTTGCCAGTGAAGATGGGCAAGCATGGGCACAGTCACTGGTCTGTGCTGCACAGCCCCGTATGCACAGCATAAAAATTTTCCATCAGTTGTGCAACAGTAGCCCATCTGTCACTCTGTACCAGACAGGACATCCTCTGTTGCCCCCGCACGTCAATGAGCCATGGGTGCCTGACATCTGTCGCCCATTCATGGCTTTTCCTTCCTCTGACCGCTGTCGGTAGATACTCACCACTCGGAGCACCACACACGCCTTGCCATTTCGGAGATGCTCCGACCTAGTCATCTGGCCTTGACAATTTGTCCCTTGTCAAAGTAGTTCAGATCTCTGAGATAATCATCATTCACATCATCTCTGTGTAGTCATTTGTGGCTATATATACATGTGTGTGTGTATGTGTGTTTATGTGTGTGTGTGTGTCACGAGGAGAGTGAGATGGGATATGTGAAAGTTGTGAAAGTTGTACCTGTAGTTGGTCTTTTAATAAAGACTTTTCTGGACGGATGAGGAGAGTGTGTAGGGTGGGTTTGGCCGGTATTAAGGTAACATTTTAGGTTTCGCTTATTATATGACTGTCTTCATTACATGAACAAGTCAGCCGTCCACCACAATATCGACAGTCTTGCTGGTGATGTGTTTAGCTCCATGTGAGTTGAACTTTATTTTACAAAATAAGGAGTAGTTGTGTCGCTGACACTAACACTTCTGATTTGCTTGCGAGAACAGAAGGGTCCTGTCTCTTCAAATTCCTGAGGCTTACATTGTCTGGAAATTGAAAACTCTACTAACACTGTGTGCAAATTTCCCGGGCATGAAAATACTGGCACACTACAGAAGACACTTTATAGCCAGTATGCATTTACACCGCTAGTACTTACGAAGCAAGAATGCAGTTTTCTGATAAGGGATCACTGCACAGACCACTTACGGATGTTGCTTAGTGTTGTTGATTTCACTAGTGTTATGGATAATTACTGATAAAACAATAATTTAAAATATTGGTGTTAATAGCCTAACTAATCTTGCTAAAGATACTTAGATGATATACTTCATCACCCATAGTTCCTTATGTGAAGTAAAAGTAGCAGTATTACCATTGTATATTTATTATATTACTGTAATTCCATAATTTAAAATGGAATGATGAATCAAGAATCAGTATTTTAAGCTAATTTTAACAGAACTGTGGTCCGAGTTGCAAGAAAATAAGCAGAGAAAATCAATCTATACCAAACCTTATGGAGGGGAACAAATTAATTCTGAGAAGTGATTTTTTTTGTAGTTTTTATTAGTACTAGGTTGTATTACTTTGCTGGAATGTTAAGGTAATTGGTTTCCAGGCTATACTATTCTTCACTGATAACCAATAATGAATAATTATTACAGTATGTTGCACATATTGTATACTGCTCAGACTAGTTTTAAATTAGAACTTTTTTGGTTTATATAGTATAAAATGAATGAATGTAGTGTATGCAAATATTCTTGATCCTTGATGTCCTGGTTAAAATGCCCTTTGGCACAGAGCCTTTTGTTTTTCTTTTTTTAAATAATTAGCCTCTCTAATTAAAATCAAATTGCCAAAGTCTTCTATTAAAAAAGTAATTAAAGCAGCATAAAAAGCTGTCAGTTATTTAGTGTGAAACAATAAGGCTTAAGTTCCTTGCTTTGATCTCATGTAATAAAAATGGATTTAAGGCAATCCAGAGGGATTGAGCTGATAAAATATTGGTGGAGTTTTCAAACCACACCACTAAGCAATCATGTTTTAATATGGAATTAATTTTCTGAGCCTCCTTAAGAAGATAACTGTATTAACAACAAAGTGACTAGTACAGTTCAGTAGAAGTGGTGCTTGTCTTTTTATTTTACCTTTTTTAAAACTTGCATTGTCCTCTTTCATTTTACTGTTGCCTCAAAACTAATTAGGGAACATGGGCTTCATGCATATAACACTGGACGTGTTTTCTTCACATATGGATTATGGCTTTTTAGTCCATCAGTGAGCAAAGCATGTGTTCTTGTGTATGTTTTAGTGATCAGTGTTGACACACCACAGGGAAATATGTTCTCTTTGCATTTAACCCATATGTGATGTCATGACATAGCAGGGGGCGGCTAATTCAGTGCCTGGGGGCAGTACCTTGCTCAGGGTACCTCAGTGGTGTCTTGCTGGTTGGGGATTTGAACCAGCAATCTTTCAATTACAAGTGCACTCCCCTAACTATTAAGCCACCACATCCCAAATGTTTGTCTACAAGGGACCAGAACTTGGCATACCTGTCAGACATGCATTGGTCTTGTGCATGGAAACATTGTTCCCAAAAATACTTCTGGGAATATGTTTTAAAAACAAATCATAATGAAGGTGGAAGAGCTGGAATCACTCTGGTATCTGCCCGGTGTCGCACTAGTAATAAATAATTCCACACCCACATTCCTTGTTCCTATAAACTCCCGTTTTTGAATTATTTCTTTGTAAAGCAAATTAAAAAAACTGTTTAAAAACACACACAAGGTCACAATGTGAAGCAATATTAACACAATAAGGAACAGTCTCCATTTAATACGCTTTTTATTAGGGCTGAATGATTTGGGGAAAATATCTAGTCACGATTTATATCGCGATTTGATTTGCGATATAATTTTTTAAAAGTCAAGCTTCAGTTCATTATTCAGTGTGTGATAGGTTTAAAACATGTGACGCAGCATTACCACATGAGATTCCATCAAAATATTAACTGGTCTATATTCTAAAGTAAGGATGAGAACTTAAAGATATGAATCGCTTCCAATATGTATTTATAACTTTTTCTAATTCTTGTGTATGTACCTCAGGTCTTTATTGACCCAGCATAAACATATTTAAAAATCAAACCACAAGAAACCATAACTCTGCAAACTTTCATTGAATACATCATTCCTGTACACTAAGAGCAGTTTCCAAACAACATTGTCATATGGTCACATGATTCGATGTGGACGCTGTTCCCAGATTAAGCCACGTACTCTACTTCCGCAACAGTTTACTATAGAATTTCATATAATTACTAAATTACAATATATAATTACTAAAACGCATGACTTATAGCATTATAGCAAAAAATATATATCAGGCATACATTTTCTATTGAACTAACGTGTTATGAGAGAGATACTTTTCCTACAACTGTTCCTCCTCAGAACTTGAGGTTGCTGCACCTGTAGCTGAAGTTTTTGCTTCTTCTGTGATTAACCGTCGAGGTTCTTTGACTTTATTCTTGTAGAATGGGTCTAGCTTCTACTGCTTGCAACCAAGTATTTTTGCGTCATAAATGTCCAATATACCAACTAGCTTATAGTCATTTATACAGTACAACTTGACCACCGCTGGCCAGGACTTGTACCGTATTCCAGGTATAGCATGGACTGTACTTTCCAGCTTGTGACTTCCAATAAGGCGATTTGCAGCCAATAAAAATTCATACAAAAATTTTGCAAGAATGACATAAATGTCCCTAATTAATCAATGATGTATGCAGATTGACTTGTCGGTACAACATATATCAAGGACCCTCTGTATGAATTTATTACTTTTTTGGCCTTGGTAAATGCTATTTTCTTATTGATTCAGAGATGTCATGTGGGTATTGATTATATTCGTGTAGCTGCGCGGGTAGTTCTGGCAGCCTAGTAACAATTTTATATTACGCATTTTAATGTTTTATTAAACATGTTGCTATAAAAACCTGTATGACTTTTTACTCATAAATAAGCAATCATTCTTATATGAATAATTTTCCTTGGTTTTCAAAATGCAAGCTCCTGTCTGTTGGTAACCGCTGCTTCCAGTGAGTGCTGAACTCGACGTTCTATCCTTATAGGACAGGGGCGGGCAGTCTTATCCGCAAAGGGCCGGTGAGTGTGCGGATTTTCACTGCAGCTCCCTAATTAGATTACTAATTAGAGGACTGATTCCCTGAAGAATCCTCACACCTGGGTTTGAACAGCTGCCTTAAAGGTCATCCCAAAAACACACTGGCCCTTTGCGGATATGACTGCCCACCCCTGTTATAGGGACTGAATTTTTAAGAGCACATTGGAAAATTATTTTATGCTAATTCAAATAATCTCCTTCTGAAAAATTGACTAGTTTGTTCTATTATTATTTTTTACCCATTAGCTATGGTATAAGCGGGATAAACTAGTTTGAGGTGTGTGGTTATATCAAAATAATCAACTACAATTGGTTAGTGGCCCTCCGCTGTTTGTCAGGCCACATTACACCAAGTTGTTGATTATTTTCGTGTAATACCACCTGTAGTTCAGACTAGGCAATCCATTTGAAGCTTAGCAGGTTTTAACCTGGCCAGTACATGGATTCGAAACCAACTGGGAAAGCTAAAGTGTAAGTGTTAGCCCATCCTATGGTCTGTGTGGATCCCAATGCCCCAGCGCAGTGTCTGGGACACGGTGCTGTAAAAATGGTGCCATCCTTTGAATGAGATGTAGTACTATGGTCCTGACATTCTGAGGCCATAGAAGATCCCTGGGCATCTTTCAAAAGAGTAGGGGTGGTCCCTTGATGTCCTGGTTGAAATTACGCACTATAGCCCTTTCAAATCTGGCCTCCTACTTATCCCCTTTATCCAATGGGTGAATTCTCTCCTGCCCCTCCACCCCCTTAGTGGCGAGTGTATGCCACAGAATGGTTGCCATCACATCATCCAGGTGGGTGGTACATAGGGTTGGCAGTTGAATTGGCTCCCCATTGGCTCTGTAAAGCGCGTTGGGTGTCTTGAAAAGTGCTATATAAATGTAACACTCATTCATTCATCACCACACACCTCATTGTGGTTTATTCCTTGTTTAAACTTAACATGCACAAATAATTCAATTCAATTCAATTCAATTCAATTCAATTCAAAATAACTTTATTTGTCCCCGAGGGGCAATTAAAGGCACACAGGGCAGTTCAACAAGGATACAATGACGTAAAGTGCGACATTATTTAGAAGATACAGTAAGACCCGAAAATAAGGCCTGAAAGCAGGTAACGTTGCGGTAGTTTACACAGAATTTACTGATATCTGCTGATTGGCAACTAAAAGGCAAGGAAATAAGCAAACGTTAAGCTTAGCAGTGACAATCAGCATAATTCAAGAAGTATTTACAAATAATTTATATGCATCCCAAACACAGCAGAAATTATAAATCCTAAGAAACCAGAGGTCGGCAACCTGTGACTCACGAGCCACATGTGGCTCTTTGACCACGTGACTGCGGCTCTTCTCAGAACGATAAGCGCGTTCACATTTTCATGTCTTAACATATTATGATAATGCTTTTGTAAATATAAATGATTTATTTATGGGTTAATATTATTATTTTTCATTTAGATATTTCTTTAGCTTTATGTGAATGAGGCGGTCCGTCGCGCGCTTCTGTGATGTCTTAACTGTATAATTTACATCTTCCTCAAAGTCATTATCTACGACGATATTACGTCTCCGGTCAAATGGTGTACTTTCAGTTTTCTTCAGTACCTGAGGCTGGATGTACGCTTCACCGATTATTGGGATTCCTAATTCATCCATATACTTTTTGCAGTAAATCGCCACCACACCTTCATATGTTTTCGTAACAAATATTATATTTTCTCCGATTTACATATTGTAGCCAGCTGAGTTGTGACTACATTTGCGCTGCTCGTCAGTACAGCAGTAGTGAAGTGGAGAGTGAAGGGCAGACGACTGCAGAGCCGAACGAAAGAAGGGATGAGAGTGAAGACTGTAGCTACAAAACTGAAATGTGTTGTAATATTAGTCACCTTTGTGCTGTTACGTGTCCGAGTGAAATTGGTTTTCTTTATTTTTTGTAAGTACTTTTTTTGTGGTAAATGCATATATATCCATATCACATTTAAAAAGTCGTATCTCAAACCCCCGTCTCTGCCCATTGCGGCTCAGATATTTAGGAAAAATGGTTGCCAAACCCTGGCCAACACCGAAGAAGTCTGAAATAGTGTTCACTGTATAGCGCCATCCACCAGCACAATTTCTTGGAGCAAAGTCAGGATGTGGATTGACCAACATTGATTGGAATAGGTTGCTTAGAAAGGGTAGCGGGGGGACTCATTGTGCAATACGATAACAGAATTAAACCTGTGTTAACCAATAAAATCATGTTGATTGTAAACAGTAAAGATATGGGGGCTTTTCTACACGGATAGTATAGCACATGGTGCCTTAACTGAGTTTGTCGATGATGAGTTTTGTTATTTTTCGTTCTTTACTGATATAAAAATTATGTTAGTGGTGTCTTTTAATTTGGAATTTAAATGACATATAACTGGTATATTGTTAACCTACAGAAATGCGTTTAACTCAAGATTGGACCTTAACACTAATGTTTAATTAGCAGCATGTTTCAGTATTGCAACACGTCCTAGTTTTACATATCTGTCTTCTGAATAGTCCCATGCAAAGAGAGAGGTGAGAGAGATGAATGCAACCAGACAAGGATTTGTAAGTGCCGTGCAGCGTGTTATGATACAGGAGACTCTTAAATCTATAAATGTAATATCTTATTACATATGAGCAACCTTAAAGTAATAATGTATCATAGAATTATGTTATCAGTAAGAATTATTATCATTATACCTACTGGAAAGCAGTGAAGTATGTGGTTTGAAACGCAGCCAGTGACATGGTCGCTATGTTAATCAGATGCTTGAACAATAAACTCGTATGTGGGTGTGGTTATCCTGGTGCTATAAATTGCTGAATGTGGAACATACACCAATAAGCCAAATGCGGTTCCCTCTCTGTCCTCAGATGTTCCATGAAGATGCCGCTGGCGGCTGGCAGCTTGTGGCTGTAGACGTCAACAAGCCCCATGGTCAAGCTCCAGCTTGCCTTCAGGTACAAACTCCCTGGGATCTTAAACATGCTGCCTGATTTAGCTGCACAATGTCCTGCAACACTTTACTGGCCCAACAAAAGTGATGGAGTGGGAAAGATGATTCGGTGGATTCTGATTAATTATTTCTGACTGACAGGTCATCTCTCTGCTTTGTCTGACAGTGTGGTTATGTTTTATATAGCATTCTAGTGTAATTTTATGTACTTTAATATAAATTACTGCTTTTGAAATATTCAAAGAAAACGTACTTTTGGGGATTTTTTGTCGGAATTTTTCCTTTGATACCTATAAAAGATGTATGGAAAGTTTCCTTAGAATTGGAGCATAATACAAGAATGTCATCTGATGCAAGTCATGTCGTTTTAATGAAGAGTCCAGCCTTTTTTGACCTGAGAGAGTGTGACACTTGTATGTTGATGTCTGACATTTCAATACATTTCTGGCCGCGGGTGAATTTAGACCCCATTCCAAAAAGAAAAGCTAGTCTTTTATGTGTGAGAAAAGAACACTTTGCTATGTATGACATGGTTCAATTACAGTCACTTATGGTGGAGCACAATGTACTTGAAGAAAATGACAGATTTCCACATTTTTATAACAACTTTCCAGATTATTTTTTTTTTGTTTAGAAGTGTTTCAGATATGATCTCACAATGCTGTTTATGTGATGTGTTGCTATTAAGGCTGATGCAATAACCAGAATTTTCCATTTCGGTATGTTTATCATCGGTAAGCTATTTCCGACCAATGGAATTGTGGCTGATGGCTGATTTCAGACACAAACTGGACACTGCTGTGCTGAAAAAGCACAGTAATGTAGCAGCTGTTTTCAACAACACTTATTTTTTTCCCATGTCCCTCTTGCACAATGTTCATGTTTATTTAAAAATCATTTTTCACACTGCCTCCTCTTCTTAAATAACACCGACTTAAGAGGATTTAACAGTTAAAATCAATTAGGGATAATAGCTTTCACCTGAATTAATTCGGTCAGTCTAATTTCAAGGAAAGAGCAGACGTCACGAATGTTTTCCACGCTCAGTGTAATTGTGTAATTAGCTGTCATACTGTATTGAAAGGGAAGCTGAAGCAGCCAACGAATAACTCCTCAAATACCAAAAACTATGTCCTCCACAGTTCATTAGATGGAAGCCTTTATAAGCACAAATAGGCTCAAGTCAATACTGAGGGACGCATCTATCAATCTGTCTACAAGTTAGTCTACCTAACATATGGGTTGTGGTGAGCCAGGAAGCACAGGGCACAAGGGCACAAGGGCACTGTGCATGGGCTGACAGTTCATTGCCGGGCACGAAGTCAAACACAGGCATTGACACATTCTGGGCAATTTAGAGCCAACAGTTTAACCAACTGCACGTGTAATGGTTCTGCAGTGACCATTATCAATAGTCACTAGGCACTTAGCAATTAGAATTGCATACCTGTAAAGAGTTAATCACAATTTAAATTTTACAAATGAGCTTTTTATGTAAGTAGCCAAAGGATGATGCCAGTAGACAGGTCTACATGTATCTTCAGACTTTGCACTCTCACAGAACTGATTGACCATTCCTTTGTGTATGACAGCTTGTGGTCTGTCTGAACGTATGACAGCAAATCCCTGTTGTCTTCATCAGAATTATGGTTAGATATTTCCTTGTCAGGTGGTTCTGGCCTTTTTTGATTTTGAGCTGTCTGACCCTGGGCTAAAGCCCTTTACTGGACAGCTGTGTAGTCCTGATGAGTAAGACAAAACCAAATATATACAATATATTATCATCTCAAATATTTTAAAACATTAATTACAGGTGGAGTAATTCCTACTGCAGTTATACGTGGGTTTGATATCATCTTGGGAATGTTACGTAGGTCTATGTGATTTCCACCGACAAGACTGTGGTCTTGATCAGTCTACTCTCAAAGTCATATCCATGATCTGAGTGTATTCTTTCAAGTGATCCATTGTGAACACATTTCCTTACGCAGGACTTTATCCACGTTAGTGGCCTTATGATCTTTTGGTGGGTATGCCTGTGCATGCAGCGCAAAATGATCAGTCACAACTATGACATTGGAAATGCTTTTGGTGTCTGGGTTTGTTGAAAAAAGTTGTACAGTCTATGTTTAAAGGGTCAGAGATTCAACGGTGAGGATCTCTGTGGAATGGCTTTCCTGGTGATACATCTTCTATGGTTTTTCATGCACTGTTTCAGAAGCCGATATAAGCCAGGGTGTCCAGATTCATTGTATTGTGACCTTAACGGTATTCAGTGGTATATTTCAGGTAAGATGCTGGGTGCTCTATCCATCCATCTATCCATCCATTATCTATACCTCTGTATCCATCTGGGTCACGGGGAAGCTGGAGCCAATCCCAGCACCATCGGGCGAAAGGCGGGGTACACCCTGGGCAGGCCGCCAGTCCACCACAGGGCCAACACAGACAAACAGCCATACACACTCACATTCACACCTATGGGCAATTTAGAGTAGCCAGTCGACCTACTGTAATCTGCATGTCTTTGGACTGTGTCTCTATTTATACTCTCTTAATAGTAAAACACCCTTATTACTAAATTGGCACTTTCTCTGTGCAAGAGAACAATTACACGATTGTTTCTCTTACTGAGGTAGGTCACCAGGTGGATCGAGATCTTTTCTGCTGACCTGCTCAAAATGACTAACGTCAAGGTATGTCGGAGAGGCATAGTCATCAGGAATATCTTCATGGGATATCCCTAACTGTTCCACAAGACTCACAGATGCTTGCCCTTATGGTGCTTATCTACTCTTCAAGTGTCTGTTTCTGGAGAACAAGTCAACATCAGTTTTGTGTCATAACCTGTGGCTTTGAACTTGGCCCTGCTCAGTGTGTTAGTGGTTTCTGTTCTGACTGTGAACTCTGAACCATAGAAATAATCACAAAATTTATTGGTGGCCCCCCCATTAAAGTGGGCAAAATTTTAAGAGGACTAGGCCCCTAGATTTTTCCGATATGCAATAAAGTCAGGCTATTGTTAAACTGTGTGTTTCTTTTGTTTCACAAATGATCAGATAAAGGGATCATATTATTGGCTGAAAAAATAGCTGAATTTGTAAATAAAGATTATAGGAGGGACCAAAATAGCAGCTGTAATGGCCTTTCGGGGGCATGGTTGTAAATTAGCCATAATTGCTCTCATTATTTAGTGGTGTTTTAAAAATAGGAAGAAGTGAGATTTTAAAAATAGGAAGACAATGACCGCAATTCGTGGTGCATCACAGTATATAAGCCAAGTCTTGGAGAACGATCTTGGTGTTCTGCCTCAGCTGGCCATTTAGAGGCAATCAGTTCTTTAAATGAGACACACACACACACATAAACACACACACAGGCACACACACACATACACACAGGTTTGTAATTATATCTTTGTGGGGACTCTCCATTCATTGTTATGGGGAAAACTCTAATCCCAAAATGACAACCTTAACCCCTACCCAGCCCTAACCTTAACCATAGGTAACCAAACTAAATACGAGACTTTTACCATTTTTACTTTTTTTATTGCATTCACAGATCTTTGTGGGGACCTGAAAATTTTATTTTCTTGATACTTATAAAATTTGTGTAAAATTTGTGCAACCTTTACGTCAAGAGATTTTAATGCTCTTCATTATATTATATTTTTGGCTTTTTTTCCATAGCTGTGCTACATGAATACAAATTAGATTTTTTTTTCATTCTTTATCACAACTATGTATGTAATGCAGTGATAGTGAAATGGTGATGATTTTTCTTGTTGAAACTTAAAACTCCACCCAAAAATATTTTTAACATGGCTACTATAAAATGTACATTTCTGCCTTAATTGACTTTGCTGAATTGTTTTATTATTGTATTACTGATTTATTTGACACTGTTTCTTCTGTGAAAATGACCTTGACTTTCAGTCTAGACAGAATCCTCGATATGACGCATCATCCACAGCACACTGTCTCATTGCTGTATGTTTTTTTCCTGTCTAAAATAATCATTACCAGTGAACCAATCATTGTTTCGGATACAACACATTCATATTCAGCAGGGGTTAAGGATAGTCTGCTGCCAAATGAGGGAAGACGGAACAGAGAACAGGGAATCACAGTGCTGAGCAGGTAGAGGAAGGTCATATTTAATTAATTGCACAGTCCTGTGCATTGCATGATTCATCCTTCACATTAACAGATTTGATAGGCAAAAGGACTTTTTTGGAGGATTTCATCTTCTGTTATGTCCGTAATATTTCTGGAGTTTCTTTTGCATTTAAAAAAGCACTATGCAATGTTTGAAAGTATGAATTTGGAAGAATCCTATTCCTGTACTCTTTTTAAGAATGAGGTATTGTGTTGCTTTTCCAGAATTGGTGACACAGAGTATCAGATTTGGATCCTTGCATTGTATAATATAATTTCTTAATATTATGGTATAATTTCTCAGTGAAAACAGATGAACCAGCTTATAAATTGTTCAAAAATATCTGGAAGCTCCAGGAGATAGAAAAGTATACATTTTGTATTTGATTAAATTTGTATCTATGTTTTTCACTGAACTCAACTGATAGTAGTCTTTTGGAAAATTAACGCATTCTAATTCACTACTGATCTGAACACAATATACTGTGTTAATTCATGTTGTCATTGACCAATAGAAGTCACTCTAGATGACTGTATGTTTGTTCCATCTCAGGGTTTTGTGGTCCTCCTTCTTGTGGCAAGTTTAAGATGGCGCACAGTGTCTTTTGAACTGGGTTCAGCACAGATTGAGTAGGAAGGAATATGCTGGTGACCCTGAGGATGGTTACATGCATCATTCCTACAGAAGACCCCAAAAAGACAGGGGTTTCATCCTTGTTATTGCAGTAATTGGATGACTGAAGTTTTTTTGGCTTCTCCATCTCTCCACCACCATCTGTTGGTGTGGGCCTCCAAACAGCGTTACTGAAATAGCGAGCTCTAAGAGGGAAGATGGGGAGACATTACTGTCGTTTCGCGTAGGAGTGAGCACGCTTACTGCACTTCAACATAATCAAATCACAATGTTGTGTTCAAATAGAGAGGTATTCTATGTCTGCCTGGAGGGTTTGCAGTTGCTCCCAGACCACCTGAGTGATGAAATTCCTCAAGTAGGTTCCGGTATTGCTACTTTAAGACACATCTGCAAAACCCCTGAAGGAGAGCCTTCTGAGGGGCACCCTCGTAAGTCGATTTTTCACAGCTATGTCTTTGAAGGCGTCGCCGTCAATTCCATAATGAGTGTTGCAGTGGCATTGTAGAGTGTTTTCAGTACGTTTATGTAACAAGTGGGAGCTTTTTTGCAAGTACTATCCAAAACGATTAAATCATTATGTTATCATTGGTTTATTATAAACTGAAGTACTTTTCAAAATGCATTCATACAAAAGTAATACTGTTCCTCTATGAGAAACTTTATTAGGGCAATACGTTGCCCCATCGTAAAGAACTATATTCCATTTGTGAGTGAAGTATGACTGTCCCTGTGCTTGTTCAGGACTTTTCAGTAGGTGATTCTCCAGAGTCGGAGTAGGCCCCCTTCCTAAGTTAAGGAGGTTTCTCTATCCACAGCTACATACTATAGCTCCTCCAATCTGGAGTATCCTGGGTGTATGAGCAGCACTGCAAAGGTTGGGGTGGCTGGTGGCTCCCACTACATTAGAGACACAAAGGTGACATAAGAGGACTTCGATGTTAGTAACAGTGCAGGGGACGGACAAAAATCGGGGTGACGGGGAAGAGGCCAATGCAGGGGGGGGGGGGGCTTGGGGGATTAATAGTGCAGCAGCTTGATGGGGGCTGCAGCTAGGGTAGTTATTTGTCTCCAGTCCAGAGACACTGGGGAGGGTCTTTGTCGCCATGAGGTTACTGTCTGTCCCCAACAATGTTCCTGAAATCCCCGCCTGCGCCCCCCATCCAGGGGGATGACGCCTGTCCCCCGTCCACCTGCCATTTAAGCCCTCAATTCTCGCTATATTGATTTTATGCTTTTTCATACTTTTTCACCCTTTCATACTTTTTCTTACTAATGACCTATGGATGCCCTGGCACAGGAGAGGAGAGAATATCAAAAAATACGCTGCTAATTGGGCGTGTGAATAATAGCGTATGTGAAATACATAAAAAATGTCAAGACACGTCAGACTAAAAAGCGGCTGGCATGTCTCAGACTCCAGAGGGTTAACTCTGACCTGAGATAAAGAGGACTATCCTAAAAGCATCACTCATTCTGTTCGGCTCCTTTGTGTAAGCTGTCTAGATTACCCTCACTGCCTATGACGACACTCACAAACAGGGTCATACTCAGGGTAATTCCAAACTGGACTTGCTTAGGTTGCAACCCTTAGGATATCACCATCTTCTGGGAGTTTATGATTCTTTTCCATTCATGTTGTACTGAAAGTTCTAGTTTTAGATAGTGTAGCTTTGTTGCTCTTTATCCCAGCTGTTTTTATTGTTATTACTGTTAATATGAATTTTTCACATGAGTTTCTGTGATTATTATCATGTTCGTTCACGATAAGGCAGTGGGTGCTCCAGACGCATGTTTGGCTGTAGATTTCTCCCCCCAGAAGTTGGTAGTTTCAAAGCTCTGTGTGGCACAGGCCCTTGGCAGCCTGTGGCAGAAGCAGCTTCCCCCTCATGCTGGGTCCTCTGCTTGCTTGCTTCTCCATGTGGCAGAGAGTGGCAGGTTTAGGTTTAAAAAACACCTGGAGGCAGCTACTGGTATTTGGATGCTATGCTTAAGAGATAAGAAACCTGTGAAATGAGGTTATATGCAGAGTCACAGTTCACCATTACTGTATTTCTGTTTCAATATTTGAGTGCTTTGGAATAAATATATATATATAAATATATTGTTTGTTTTTTGCATTTCTGCATTGTAATGTTCATCAGAGTCATCCCTGTGTGTGTGTGTGTGGGGGGGGGGGGGGTTCATATCTATTACATTATCGGGACATTTATTGTGGGGACCACAATAAATTCTTATTCTTATTATTAGTCGTTTTCTTATCACTGCTATTATGTACTGCAACTTGCATACAAGTCTTAATTGCATATATTATCGGACTCTGAATAAGAATTTGTACTTTAACATCTTTGTCTGTATCTACAGTACATCAGATTTAGTGCTGCAGAGGTAATTCAGTCTTTTGTGTCAATGACGTATAGTCTGAATTTGACCAAGTGAACAGAGTGAATAGATATGTAAAGGAGAATTAAAATAATTTAAATAAATTAAAAAAATACATTTTGGTAATTGCACTCTTGTAATACATTTATAACATAGGTTTCCTAACATTTATATTACATGGCAGAAGACTAATTAAAATTAGAGCTCTTGTAGTACGCGTCACCATAAAAAAATCTATTATGGTATAAATTGTTCTATTTTAAACTGTGACATTCTGATGCAGTGTGTATTAAGCATTGATTATCTGAGTGGCAGCTACGCAGCTGGACCGCTGCCAGCTCAGCCTCCACATCATCCAACAAGGTTAGCTTCAGATGAGGCTGAGATTGCTGCATTTGGCAAGAATCAGAGCGTAAGGGCATCAATGTGTGCAGTCAGGCTTGATCAATCCTCTTTGTGATTAATAGCCTCCATTATGAACCTATGGATAATTAGAGTTTGGCTTCAATACAATCTTCACTGAAAAAAATTAATAATGGCTCAGATCTCTGAGTCACAGATTTGCCTGAATAATGATAGAATTTGTGGTTATTTATATATTGCTAGTGTGAATTACTTAGCTTTTTAAACATGTAAAATGTTTACATTTAAACAAATTATGTTAATAGTTGTTTTTGTCTGTTTTAAGCTATTTACATTTTTATACACATTACAACACTGTAATGACCTGGGTGAGCTACAAGATCATAGAGATCTTTGAGCATATACGCATAGCCCCTTCATTTGCAAATTGGTTGGTTGAAGCATCCAACACCTGTTCTTTTTACGTGCGATTTACATTTATTTATTTAGCAGACATATTTCTCAAAGGTAGCAAACAAGAGAGTAACAAGTAGACAGCTGTAATGGAGGAAATTAGGCAGTAGTGCAGCTAGGCTGATCTTCCACTAAATGACCAGAAACAAATGAGTTAGCATTGGCAAGAGTTATACAATACACTGCAAAAATCATTGCAGGAAACCCTACAAGGGACCAGCTATGTGAATGCTGGTAAGGACACAGCAGGCTAGCATGTGACCTGCGTCTGGAAAAGATGGGTTCTAGAGGATTGAGAAAAAGGAATCTGATGACCAGACCTGGACAGATAGCTTGCTCTACTTTTGAGGAACCACACATGAGAAATGTGGAGAGTTAGACACGTTTTCATGGGGCAGAGGGCATTCTGGGAAATTTTGGCTTGCTGACTGAAGAGGGCAGGGTGGGACGTAGCGTGAAGTTCTTTTACTGCGGTATTTTTTTGGTGCGTTTTGCTGTTTAAAACTTTACATTGTCTGTGTTTATAATGAGCTGGGTTACTGTAAGACTATGTTCCAATAGATTTGTTTTTGAAGTGGAACGATTTTCCATTCTGGAAGTCAATATCTTTTGTATAATTTGCAGAATGATTAAATTAAACTTGTGATCACCTGCCTAATGTTTGTTTATTTTTTCCTGATTATAGCAACTTATGCGGTCCTCTATATTCCACATGTTCATCTTGAGCATGGTGGCAGTGGATGTGATTGTTGCGGCCAGCAATCATTACAAGGGTGAAAATGAACGACGCCACTATGACGAATTCTACCTGGCAGAGGTAGGTGATGTGTGTCACTGGTGGGAAAAAAGAAATTGAAGATTAAGGTTTTGTATGACTGAGAAAACTGCATCCGTAGATGCAGATTCTCTGGGATTCTCTTTCCCAGAGAATCAGCCAATACATATCTCAATGAGCGTGTCTTTTTGATAAATGCAATTACAATTAAACGCTTAGGCATCATTTAAGATATATGGTGCTGATGGGACTTAAAACCAAAAATGTTTTTCTTTTTATACCTTTTTGCTGTTTCCAGTAACAAGAAATTAAGTGCATTTGATCAAACAGTTTCAGTTTGGATAGTTATTCTTTATATATTGCTGTGTTTTAATCCCAGTTTTTAATAAATCCATCCATCCATCCAGTTCTGGTCAGGGTTGCTGGAGGTGGGGGTTGAAATCTAAAGTCAAAGTCAACTTCATTGTCCTCTCAGCCATGTACAAGTATACAGTGAGACGAGACAACCTGCCTCCAGTTTATACAGTTTACAATAATAAAGGCACCTTACAAATAAAAAGAAACATGTAGATAATTGTAACAAAGACTCTAAACTAAAATTTAAGAAAAATATGCACAGAGCACAAGGCTGGGGGATTGCCAGTCCGTCACCGTCCATCACAAATTATTACACTGCAGGGATTTTTTAGAGGCTGCGTGTCGTAGCTGCATGTGTTTGGACTGTGGAATGGAGCCTGTGGACCCAGAGGATGTCTGCATAACTGGGGGAGAACAGGCAAACTCCACGTAGGCGGGGGGGTGGGGGGGGGGGGACCTCCCAGCTTTGACTTATGATCCCCTTGTGCCACCCATATTTTAGCAAAATGTCAGTAAAGATATCTAACTTTCTAACCCTACTAATGTTGTCGACTTTAAAATGGTGTGAATCGGATGCTTAAATTTTCATACCGAAAGATACATTGTCTTTTTTTATTTACTAATATCATTTACATTAAAAACGTCTTCGACTGCTTGGCTGCCTGTAGCGTTCAACAGACCCTCCCAAACAGAATGAAAGGCTGTGTCTATGTAGTGTCATGAATTTAAATCTAGGATGCAAGACCGGTGTCAGATTCTATTAGTCATAAGGCAGGTGCTGATAATCTGTCTGAGCCCCTCCCCTGTCCTGCTTGGGAGAGTTTTATTTCAGCCATGTCTGTCTTGCTTCATCTGTGAACAGCAGTATGCAGGTGGTGACATGCAAGAGGCGAGCAGGAGGGTGTAACACCACCCCCCCCCCACTCGCAGCTGAATTTCGGAGATAAGCAGACAAAAGCCACAGAGAATACGTCCTGTTTATGTATTTGTTTATTTGTGTGCTTATTCATTCGTTTCTTCATTTGTGCCAGGGGGCTAAATGAAGAGGGCGTCTGTTTTTGTTTTTTAAACATCTTTTGTCAGCTTATACACTTTCCTTCTCCAGTCCAAAGATATGCAGCCGGACTAACTGATGTCTCTAAATTGCCCATCAGAATATGATTGCGTGTTTATGTGCATTTTACCCTGCAGTGGATTAGCATTCCGTCCAGGGTGTATCCCAATCTTGTGTCCTACTCTGCCTGTGATTCTCTTGACCATGCCCCACATAATACACGTGATGAATCCTTCTGTTGAATTAAAACAGAATTACGAAAAATGGGAAAAGGGAAAGCCCTTGGAGGACGGTCATTAAATCGATTCATCCATTCATCGTCCATAACCACTTATTCAATGCATGCTTAGTACTTGGATAATTCTATTACCCCCCATTTCAAAATTTGTCATGGTATTTTTAACTGTGATATATTATAATACTTCATATACATTGTGTGTGATAGCTATGCACTGACGGGCGACATGAAGAATGACTCTCTTCACCCTCTTCTCATCTAGGTGGCCTTCACCGTTCTCTTTGACCTGGAGGCTCTCCTGAAGATCTGGTGTCTTGGGTTTACAGGATACATTACCTCCTCTCTTCACAAATTTGAGTCTCTGCTGGTTGTGGGAACAACACTTCACATCTACCCCGACCTCTACCATTCCCAGTTCACCTACTTCCAGGTAATTTCTCCTCAATATGTGTTTTTGTGTCTTATTTCTTCTTCTTTTTTTTTTTTTTTTTTTACTCCAAACAGTATTTTGATCAAACGTCTGACTGAGTGTAGTCTGCTGATGTAAAGTAGTTGTTGTTTTCTCTCCTTCTAAAGGTATTGCTAAGATATTACTTGGCATGGCCTTTGAAATATATGTTGAAATTAAAAGCTGCAGCTCATCTTATTGATTCTAACTGAAGTTCAATCCTTTGCCTTTACACTGATGTGGAGCGAAAGCCGACCTTGTGGTTGGGATCTGCTATACTTGGATGAACAACAGATAATTCTATTAGATTAGCATCTTTGCTAAAGCTTGGTGTGCGTGGTTCTTTCTGAGTCAATAATAATTATTTCTGATGTTTCTAGTAATAATAATTTTTACATTGCTTAGCACACCAGCAATTCAGTGACTTTTTAAAATAAATGACATGGTTAAAATATTTCAATTTATTTATATAGCGCCTTTCACAACTGAGTTGCCCAAGGTGCTTTACATGGGTGTGTTGTGATGCATTGAAACATTGTCACGAGAGAGTAATACAGAAATAGGGAAAAGGAAAGATAAAGGAATTAAATACAAAAATAAAGCCAGATGACAGCAGAGGAGAGGAACCAAAAACTCCCAAGTAAGGAGCAAAAATACTTCTAAGGGTCCAAGGTCAACTGGCTAACCCTAACCCTAACCCTAACCCGGGTTTAATCGATGTCTAAGATGCTACATTAGTGTTATTATTGGCTGGTTTACTCTGAGCGTGAATGTTTTGATATAAATGTAACACAAAAACACCATCATGTGGCAAATGTGGACAATCAAATTCCTGCAGGAGTGAAACATCACATGTGAAGTCGATATAATATGGGGTCCGACTTCGCATAAAAGTCACACTAAGTAAGCAAGTGACAGTCATGCTATGAGTTTTCTCTTGGTGGGATACCTATGAGTCAAGCTGAATGGAAAAAAAAACAATTGTTCCTTGACTGAAAAAAAACAACAGGCCTGAGAGACAGTACCCCCCCCCCCCCTCGAAAATAGATACCCTCCCAGTGTCAGTAGCAGATACTTGCAGTGGAGACAATGGCAAAGACAGTATTTCAATATTTCGAGCGACAGTAAGCCATTACCATACATTACCCAGAAAGCCATGTGGACAATCACACCAGAACAAACGTTGACATACGTTTAGAAGACAGGCCTCTTCTGTCAGAAGGCACTCAGCATGCTACTGTGGAAGAGCTAAGGAATCCTCAAAATAGGATTGCTGCATGTGATTTGTCTGGATCAAGGTCACTTGGATGCCCAACTGCTGATGCTGCCGTGTGGAAAGAAAATCCAAAATGCAAAGAATCATGAAATATATGGAGCAGGAACCATGGAAAGTGGCATGTGGAGAAAATGGAAGTGGATCGCTTAAATATCTTAGGCATTAGTCAAAAATAGATTGGCTAGGACACTGGATGGATCACATCCCAATA
The DNA here is from genome assembly GCF_048594095.1 of Paramormyrops kingsleyae. NCBI lineage: Eukaryota > Metazoa > Chordata > Actinopteri > Osteoglossiformes > Mormyridae > Paramormyrops > Paramormyrops kingsleyae. Next base: position 69,681,879 of record NC_132797.1, read on the forward strand.
GAAATATGGAATACAGAAGAAGAATGAATGAAACTGCTGAAGAAATTATGCCAAAACATATGAAAACAACACTGTAGCCTACAGTTTATACCACAAACCAATGACAGAATACCTGACGGAATATGTAAGGAAATCATACAGTTTTTCCCATATCACATATCAGAATATGCTACACATTACTCAACACAGAGCAGAGCCCTGATAGAATGAGAATTCCCTGATGTGAAGGCTGGATTCAAAGGCCATAGATGAGGAACAAGAAACATTTTTACTGACTGCCGACGAATAATATAAGGTACATTTAATTTATAAGAACAACGCCTTCGGTCATGTTGACCGTGCCAAACCATGGTACTCCAGGGAATCTTACTGACCATGTAAAGAATCTCTGCAGTCAACAAGAATCCGCAGTCAGAACAGAATATGAAAGAACTGACTACTTCCGGATGCATACAATTACCATATCTATTCAACTTGTACACAGAACATAATGAGAAATGTTGGGAGAACCGGAAAAAGATAAGAAACTGTTCCAAAGCCTCTGGGCTGTGCTTCAATTTGTATAATAAAAGGAAGAGAAAACTTGGGTGACATTAATAGTTCTATACAGAGAACCTAATGAATGACACAGATCTTTGAAGGAACATGCTGGCTCTTAACAATTCTGAATAAAGTGGTGATAGTATTTTATTATAATTTTATTTTTTTATTCACTCCACCCTAACGGAACAAACCCAGATATTGCACCTCCCTCCTACAGTACCTGCACAGAGATAGGCTGCAGCATAGCAATCGTGGAAAGGGGGGAGTGCATACTATCAATTACTGAAATGTTGCAGGTGCCTTCTGTAAACCACCGGCAATAATTGTGAAGTTGGGTTAATCTGAACAGTGTAGAATAGGCTGATTTTTTTCCCTTGGACTCAGGTTGGTATCTAGCCACCATACTTGCACCATGAAATGGAGAAAAGCACATGTTGAAACTCCTGGTAAATTGGGTTAAATTTAGCTGGGTACTACAAGGGATTGGAATAAAATTTGTCGCTTTAGAAGTCCCAGTCCCAGGTCTTCGCCGACCGATTCTGGCAGCATGAATAACACAGGTGCTACATCTTTGCAAGGGGAATGGGGTAAACCAGGGGCAAGTATTCCTTTGCTTGGAGTCAGGGGTGGACTGGCAATGAGAAGCAGCCCAAGAATGTGGCATTTCCTGGGGAGACGGGGGGGGCTGGTAGGTTCCCTTGGTTTGTTGCAGAGGGCGATCAGCAGGTTGGCCACCAATGAAATGAAGCATCATCCATTAATCATCTGCGTATGATCCAGGAAACACACTGAGATCGAATTCTTTCATTTCTAACATTCTGTTATTTGCATGTAACAGTAAACCTGTAGTTAATAGTTTGTCATTGTTTTGTCATTCATGGCGGAAAGATATTGTGTATATGAATCATTTCCAGGTGTCACATAACTCTCCAAAATACCTCAAAGCAACGTTTTCCTGCTCTGTAGTCTGGAAACCTGAATACGTCCCTGTTTTTTCTAAAGTGGAAGAACCTTTTCAAGTGGCTTTTCAAGTAGGTTTTCTAACCAGTGGGTTATGATGAGTCACGTAAAATATTTTATAAAAACCTTTTGTGTAGCAGAAAGGGACTGCTCGGCAATATAGCATATTTAATAAAGACGATTCTGGGATGCCTTCCAGTGCGAGATGTGTGATGACAGATATCAGCTTTTGACTCTTCAAGTGGAAAATCATCTAAAAGAACTAGGATGGATTTAGTTGGTTCCTGCAGCCACAAATCCCTAGTCTCTGCTCCTTTAAGGCATGGGAAGGGTTTGAGGATTCAGATTATGGGACCTCTTGCAGAAATGCTATAACCCAAATGCCATTCAGTTGTAAGGACAGGGGAGTATAGTTACAGGCATCCTTCCGTAGTCAGGGCAAGGAATTTTCCATCCCTGCTTAATATTTTCTTAATTTAACAGGGAAGGGGTTGACGAACTGCAGCCGCCTTGACATTTTTTGCTTCATGTAAATAAAATGGACTAATTGGATCTAGTATAATCATTGTGGACACACCAATTCCAAAGTCATTTATTCATATCTTCAGCCTCGTCTCAAATCAGGTTTTGGTATTTGTGGGACTATTTACATACACAATTCAACAAAACCCTGTCTGTGAGGTCTTGTCATTTACCATTACTGTATCTCATTGGCCACTATTTGAGCTTCTCCATCTAAAAGGGGTAACAAGTGGAAGACCCATTCCATTGGTGGCCACTGACACTGACAGTGAACACTTCTATGATAGACACATGAAGAGTGAACGAGCAGCTCTCGAACAGCAGATCTACCTTCCATTTAGGGCTTCTGAGAAGCACGAGTCTTTTATTGGTGTTTCTGGAAGTGATGATGGACTGCTGTTTCTCCTTTTGCATGACTGACATATTTGAGGACCCTGGCCAGTGGAAAACACTCCATGTTTTTTGCTATGTACAGTTTATCCCAGATTTTCGGCACCAGTTGTGCAGCAGTTTCTGTTTGTGATAAATTAAGTGGGTTTTTTATATAGGGAAAAGCAATTCAAACTTTTTCGAGGTTAAAAGAGACTTTTAGAGACTTTAAGGTCAGAATGGGCAGAGCACAGAAGGAATAAAAAGGAAAACAAAAAGGTGAAAAGGGATATGAGAGCTGTGTGAATCGAGTTATGATGGGACTTCATTTAGGTTGCTAGAGGCGCAGAAAAGCAGAACGTCTTAATTTTCACATATGGTGGAGAACGAGGAACAGATGGAACTAATCATGAGGCAAACCATAGTCATCTGACTCCCTCTGGAGAAATGCCTCGCCGGTCACAGAACTGTATGGTAGGCAGTGGATGAAGGCTTTCCGAAAATAAATGCCTCAGTCTTGAGCCTTTCTCGAGAAGAAGCACAAGGCAGGGGAACACCACAGGCAGGATGTCCGTTCATCGTAGGGCACACACACTCATTTGTGGATGCTACACTGTTTAATACTGCATTTGATGATGATGATGATGATGATGATGATGATGAAGATTTCCACGTTAGCGCCCCAAATTACATACCATTGATTATGTATTGTTGCTGATGTAATAAAGACTAATCAAGAACTACAGTAATTAAGAAATACTCATGTGTACATCATCCTTCAGATTCAGCATGTTGGGGAGGTGCTGTATGGTTCTGCAGGTTAGATCTCTGTGCTCTAGGAGTAGTCCATGCTGGCCGGCCCAGTGCTTTGACCCGCAAACCTACTGGCACCTGTTTATGTGTCTTTGTGTCGCCTGGTGTGCATGATGGGAGGGGCGAGAACATAGCAGGCATAAAAATTGGTGGCTCAGACCCAAGCTAATCCAGACACTGCTCCAAAGCCAGATGCCATATGAAGTAGCAGACTGAGACTTCATTTTACTGCATTTCCAAATATCTGGATTCCTTCTTAATTTTTTTTAAGCTAATTTAGTTTGAAGTGTGGTCACTTTAAATGTTGAGGACCAGAGTTTTTAAGCTACATCACGGATTTTGACAAATTTGAGAAACAAGTGTTATCCCCTGTCTTTTTGGCCTTGAAAGCTACTTGAATGGAGGTTCTTTGAATCAGGCAATTTTTAAGAGTAGATTCCTAGACTCAGCATGTTTTGCTCCCTATTTTATTGCAATTTCCAGCTGTTAAACAACTCTGTTTGTAGAAGCGGTACCTGTAAATGAAATCATCGGGAGCAGTGTTCTTACTGATCCATTTCCATAAACTTCATTGTAGGTGGCAATGTGTAATTTGGATTATTTCCTCATTTATTGGGTTTCAGTAGGTTTGGATTGGATGGAGAAGTCAGTAAATTCTGCTCTCACTATGCTAGACTCTACATTAGCATAATTTTCATGTTCTCTCCGTGTTTGCCTGGATTTCCACCAAGTGCTATGTTTCCATCTGCGGTCCAGTGCAGTTAGGTGAGTTGGTGTCTTTGAAGCTTGGCTTTAAAATAGCTGATCTATCTGTCCTGCATCAGACTGGCATCCTGCCCCTGGTTTTCCTTGCTTTGAGCCCCAAACTTCCTGGGATCGACTCCAGGGCTCATGGAAGGCCTATAGCAGCAAAGCAGTAATTGAAGAATGATGCACCATGGCATCCATCCAGGACCAGTACTTTTTACTTGGACGGATTATTAATTGCGAATATGTGAGAATAACAGATTTTCTGTCCCCTTTAACAGGTACTAAGAGTGGTGCGGCTTATTAAGATTTCCCCAGCGCTGGAAGACTTTGTGTACAAAATCTTTGGGCCGGGAAAGAAGCTGGGAAGTCTAGTCGTTTTCACAGCAAGTCTCCTCATTGTCATGTCTGCTATCAGTCTGCAGATGTTCTGCTTTGTGGAGGAGCTGGATCGGTTCACTACATTTCCACGGGTGAGCTTATATACCCCGGTACCAACGACTTGTGGCTGCATAAAAGACGGAGGCCACTTTTTCGATTTGAGCCAAATGTATCTGATCCTGCTGCAGTTAAGTTTCCATATGAATTCATGTTGAACATTTTTGATTAGTGCACGGTCAGTCCGGCCTGAAAAGTGAAGTGATAATTCTTGACTATTTGTATCAAAGCTGTAAAGAAAATGTTAAACTCTGTAGTCTACAGGGTAAGGCACAAGGGAACATAAACTTGAATGCAAAGAGGATGATATTTAATGTGTTAGCAGATGTTCCTCCCTCTGCCAAGTTCTTTGATATTAAGTGCTTAAGAGACGCTTTCTCATTAACCAAATCTTTTTATCCCCCTTCTACTAGGAATCCAATGATCCTAGTACTGGGGGACTTTAAAAGACCGCTATAAACAGATGCCTCTCATTTGCCAGATTACTCATTCAGGGTGGCTTGATAACCATTGAGCATAATGATGTTTACCCATTTCCCGTGATGAAAAGACCTGTTGAAAAATAATCTGTATCTCCAGATAGAGACAGTGTGACCGAGCTGAAAATATGTCAAGGAGTGAAAAGATTAAGCTTTGCAAGACCTTCATATGACTTCCGCATGGCTGCTGCTTTCATTTGTTTGTGGTGGGGCACATATCGCATCCCGTAAAATGACTTGAAGCTCACAGAGCTAAAACACCAAAGCAGAAACGCCGTCTAGTGACTTTTGACAGCTGAAGAGCACATACTCCTGTACTACACTGTCATTTTCTTGTCTTATACCACAGTATAACAACAAATAACAACGGACACTCCCCTCCCCCCCAGCTTAGCAAAATTTATTCGTCATGGACCAGGTTGGGGGGTGGGGGTGCCCGAGGTACCCTGTATTTCTTCAGAGTGAAAATGGGTAAACTCTGAGGGTATAATCCTGTTATTCTGTTAAAATCCTTACACTAGTGTTATAGTACTTGCGGCCAGTCTTGGTCTCAAGACCGGTTTTGAGATCACTTCTTTGCGGTCTTGCTCTCATCTGGGAGTCGACTTTATTTTGACTCGGTCTCGGACACAGAGGACTCAAGGTTTTATTTCAAGACCAGTCAAGACCATTCATCAAAACATCTCAATATTTATCACAATGGCTTAATATTCAGCTGTCTGTTAACACGGTACTGTGATTGGATGTAAAACGTCCTGCTTCAAAGTTCAAATAGGGTGGTGCCTACACTCCACATTTTGTAGACTCAAATGTAGACTAAAACATTGGTCTAGACCTGCCTTGGTCTGTACAACATAAGCGATTGTAGGAGACAGAACTGTAACAGTAGATCCAGTGTTTTCTCAACTCATCCCCTTTTTTCTGTTGCAGGCATTTATGTCCATGTTCCAAATTCTCACACAAGAAGGATGGGTGGATGTCATGGACCAAACTCTGGTTGCTGTTGGACACATGTGGGCTCCAGTAGTGGCTATTTACTTTATATTGTACCATCTTTTCGCTACTTTGGTAATTATACACTGCAAATGGATATTGATTATCACAGTCTCTTTAGTTACCTGCAGGGACATCCACTGGCATTCATTTTCTCTTTATTGTCTTCCAGATCTTGCTAAGTCTTTTTGTAGCAGTAATATTAGACAACCTGGAGCTCGATGAGGACTTAAAGAAACTCAAGCAGGTAGGCAATTGTTTTGCCATATAATAAAAAATCTATATGGTATAATTCTTGGCTCAAATTTTTGTCACATATTTGGAGAGTGGACCACCATCTCACATATGTTCCTTTTTCGTATATTTATTTTCTAATCTCACAGCATCTAGTCTTTTGGGTTTTTAATTAATATTATATTTAATTTGCTTCGGTGTCTGTTGCCAGAATTTGCTGCCCTTCTTGACTTGGCTGTCGCACTTTATCTTATTGGAGATCTGTTATTTCCTAGTCTCTGTAACATAAAATCGTCTACGTCTCAGGTACTTCAGGCTTAGTCGAGAGCCTGCTGTAAACAGACTGTGACTACTTTCCATGAGTAGATGGAACTACTCTGCATCCTAGAGTAAAGGTCCACATCCCATAGTATTTGATTAAAAATACAGAATTACACAATAAAAAATATTGATTTTATTCACACCTCTATAGTATCATTTATGGTCATGAGATTTTTACATTTATATAAGGGGTGATTAGTGTTTAGCTGGATGTCTAGTGAGCAGAAGGATAAAATAATTACCACATCAAAGTTGATATAAAATTACTCAGCTGTAAATGAGGTCTTATGAATAATCCATCTAAAAACTGTGAGATGAAATATAGCCTATATGTAATGAAATATATGGGGCAAAATGGAAGTCCGACTCACCTGTGTGACTAATTACACTGTGTGTGTAATTTCAAAAGACTTGGGTCACATGACACAGCGCAGTTTGTTTCATAATGGAATTTAATGCAATAAAACAATGACTAGTAAATATCGGCTGCATCTGAAGACCACTGAGTGATGGGCTGCAATGGATGACACAATGACCACAGAACAGAGTAAAAGTTTAAAAGTACAGTCCCATTTTTTTTTTATAAATTCACAAATAATTTTTAAAAGACTTTATGGGAATCACTGTACTAACAATACTGCATTTGTATGCAGAACAATTAAAACAAAAACAGTTGCTCTATATTTTAGCATAAATATGGTAACTGTGTTGTCTTTGGCCAGCATTACATTGTGAGTAAGCACTGTAGCATTCCGCCTCAGGGTTTTTCTGCTCAAATGTCACCTGGGCTCTGTGTGACTTTCCTTCCACAACCCAGAAACATGCGGCCAGGCAGATTTGTGCCTGTAATTGCTCTTAGTGCAGGAGCGTGTTCTCTGGGCGGCTGGCAGCCCATCCAGGGTTTCCTTGCCTTGTACCCTTTGTACTGCTAGGGGAGATTCCAGGCTTACTGACTCCATGTACTGAATAAGCAGTTATGGAAGGTGGAGGGAGTATACTTACAGTAATGTCTGAAATTGCAGTAGTGTGCTTTGGTTCCTGGTTGCATGTTTGAGTGCATGAGTTTATGGGAGTATTTATGTATTATTTGTTTTATTTTTAATTAGCAGACTCTTTTGTGCAAAGTAACGTGAATGAGGCAAATTACGTATTACAAACATAAAGCTGTCGAGGAACTGACTAGGTGTAAGTTGCAGCTAGTACACATGTAAGCAGTATTGTAGCAAGCGCTAAACCAGCAGAAAAACGACTATTCTTGTTGACAGGCTAAGAACATTCAGGATGAAACTAGTAGAGGTGTTTCTGGAGCAGATGGATCTTGAGTTGAGGCTTGAAGGTTGAGAGGGAATCTAATGCAAGGGTTTGTGTTGATAATGTAATTCCAACCAATGCGTGCAGAGCACGGTGGATTGGCAGTGGGCTGACACTATGTTGCAGTGCAAGCACAGGTACTTATGAACGGACAGCCATAAAGCCTATTATATGAAAAATTCTAGTTAAATACGATGGTTCATAATCATGAAGGCGCACGCTACTTTGTGATGGTTGTGAAAACATCGTGAGGCTTCAGCGTTTTGGTGGCACAAGGTACAGTACAGTACCGTATGCAGTTACTTTATTATTACCGTATTATTATTAGCAGGCGTAGTATTGTGTACTGTATTATACTTTTTCTGACTTATCTACAAATTTGGCTTAAAGACAGACTTAGGGAGCGGATCTTGTTCGTAACCTGGGACTGCCTGTTCAGAATATAATGAACATGGATATTGCTTTATTCCTGTGGTTTACAGTTCCTATTCCTTTGGTTTGTGTATAGTATTACAATTAGGGAAAGCATATTCTTTTTTGTGTCTGATTGTAGATTTTCAGTTGTGATGGTACCATCACAGTCCAGATTGTTCTTAGTTCATGTGTCATATATACTGTATAAACATTTATTACACCACAAAACTGCTTCCCGCTTTATATGAACATGAATGTCTTTTGTGTGCTGCTTTCAGGGAGGTCTGTTTCTTTGAATAATACATGCATGTTGACAGGATTGGCCAGTGCTGCTGAGGATCTGTCCAATTCTGTCCAGTGGGAGCCTTTTTATCGCTTTGATTGGTTGGTAGGTTTCAATGCGCTGGTGCTTCCATCAGCATATTAATCGTTTCTTTCAGGAAGCACGGGAGTTATCTGCTCTGCTCAGGCTTTTTGCAACATTCTTATTGAGAATGTGATCAGTAGAGGTTGGGTTGGTGTGAATGACATTTAAGAGATTTTATTTTTGGGAAGGCATTTTATATTACTATGTTATATCATAATCATACATTATTAGGCTCTTCATTTTCAATAATGATGATGTGCTGCCAAGTACTTATCTTATCTGAAAAATGTTTCAGGGCAATAAATTTTTGTCTCACATTTTTTCTGGACAGCACCATCCTGGGTTGTTCCCTGCCTTGCACCTGTAGCCTACGGGATAGCCTCACCCACCCCCGTCCTCAATAAGATTAAGTGGTTTCTGAAAATGGATGGATGAATGGATTTCCTTTACAAAATGCCTTAAACAAAGTTTTACTGTTTTAAAAAAGGCAAGCCGGCAGGCTTTGTAACATAATGATACAAGGGCTTCTGGTTAAAAAGTAACAATTTATATTCTGGAAAATTAGACTCTCCAAATAGGGTAAAGTCTACCAATGCAGAAAGAGAGCTAATGGAATGGGCTTGCAGGGAGAGATGGACTATGTGAACAAATTAGACAGACCAAAATAAGCAGAGATAAACTGAAGGTAAATGCAGAAGGTGGTGAATGGTCACAGCATGGTAAATAGCTGTCAGTCATTATTTATGATTATTCACCACCTGTGAATCATTACATCCTGGATAGGGAAACTCATTTTGTTCTGAAACATACTGTCACCGGCCGGGTTGCTGCGTGAGACGTAACTGCTGTAACTTTCTAATTTTGACTGCATTTGTATGATAAATCGCCTTGATGACAGCAGGAGCAATAAGACAGATTGATTGATTGATAGAATGATTGATTGATTGATTGATTGATTATCCTAATAATAATTCTAGTCCTGTCCACGGATTTCTACCAATAATGGTTGCTTCATAGAACAGTATTAATACTGTCCATGCTTCTATTTTTTGGAAAGACTGTACTGAAATCACCTTCTCTTGATGTGAGTAACTGTGCCATATTACTGCAAAACAGCTAATATCTGTCAGACTCAGTTTAACCTGTTAGATTTGTGAGAGGCTGCATTTAGAGAACCATGTTTACTTTCCGTAAAACATTTATTTAGAGTTATTCATCTCCCTTATTCTCACTACCTTTTTTGTAATTTATAATTTTATGATGAACTGGTGCTCCTGTAGCAAGCATATTGTGCTAGCAATGCAAGGGGTTGTCAGTTCAAAGCGAATATGCATGAATTATGAATTGTGACCCTTCCCTCTTCTATAAGTTGCATTAGATAAGAGCCTCTGGCTTTCTTTCGGAATTTTTAAGGACCTAAAAGAAAAGAACAATGAATTATCAGGCAATGACCAAGAAGACATCCCCCCACCCCCCCCCACACACACACACACACACATACACATGTCTGTTTTGCATTATTTTTAAATGGTCTTTGGCACAATGTCTAATTTGTGAAACATCAATGCATGGATCAGGCAAGACTGAAAAAGAGACTGGGGTAATTATAGCCCAAAACCTGAGTGGCTTAAGTTAAAGGAGGTAGTCCCTGTGAAAGCTGTGAGGTATACAGTATAGGTTACTTTGGGTTATTTTGTTTCTTCACACTGGGATGTGACCCAGCAAACTCCTCCCAGAGTTTTCCACTGCAAGGGTGAATATTTTGTGTATTATCTCCTTGGTTACAGGGTGGTCCTAGCCTGGGACCACAGCAGTTAGGTAGTGGCAGGGTCCAGAGACTAAGAAATGTGAGTTCTAGGCAATATTTTATTATCCCATTATTGAAAAGTGCAAGTCTTCGCTTGCTGTGTCAGGAGGAACGTTCTACTCCCCAATATGCAGTGGAGTTTCAGACTTCGGCCACAGAGAGTGGGTGGAATGTGGTTTCTCTCATCATCACCTACCAGCTGGGAATATCTGACTCACTGGATGAGAGAATTAGCCTGCTGGGATGAAGAGAATGCCCTTCTGGCCTTGAGTTCTCTCTCGATTAGGTTAGATAACTTTTTGCAGAACTTTCAGACTAAGCAGGAATTCGGTTGTTTCCATGAGTATGGATCTGGATGGAAGTGGGCAGAGTAGGGGTGTAACGAGATCTGGCGACATTACAACATGATGACATTTCCCGTCGGCGTGAAAAGCGGTCCCGCGAAGGCACTTCAAATCAGCTGCCGTGAGCATGTCGCCGTCTGACGAAATTACCATAGCAGATGCCCCAGACACTTTTAAATCTTTTGTGTGGCGGCATTTTGGGAACCCGGCGGAAAATATAAACGGCGAAAGGGTGACAGACAAAACACGAACCATCTGTAAGCATAGTAGGAAAATAATGCCGTACACAGCGGCTAACGCTACTACTATGCAAAGCCATTTCCAGCACCATCATAGCTCTTTACTTAAATCCACTGCACCGGTGAAGAAAACATTAAAAAGGTTTTATGTTTGTTATTTATATTGTTTTATTTATGTTCTATTTTATGTTCAATTGAGAAATCAAATAGGAGAGAAGCCTGTCATTTGAGTTCGTGGTGAAATATTTTATGGTGCTAGATATTTGTTCTGTTCTTTACTGCATATGATGATGTGATTATTTAAAACATTTCACCATACATCTGCATTATTTAGCATTTTTTGTCTTTCAAATTAATCAAATAAAAGGCTGCTTTCCAGTAATATATTTCCTCTTTGAAATTTTCCGTAAAATATCATCTCGTCTCATTCTCGTGAACCCAATATCGTGTCTCGAACCCAATATCGTTACACCCCTAGTGCAGAGTCACTGGCTAGTTCAACCTATACAACAGGGCCAGGCACGGTTATTTAACCAGGAATGGGTGACAGTGTGGACTGTGCCTGTACCATGATTTGCCCAGTCATTGCCGCCCTGGATGCCCAGGCCAGCCTAGAAATGCCAGACTCACAAAGGAAGAGGGGAGCCTTGTGGGTAAATCCGTACCCCCCATCACAATACTGCCTGTGGGAGCCATTTATTATTTGTTGTGGTGGTGGTGGAGATCATAAGGTTTTACCACTAATATGCCATAAACGATAGTAACCCTTACATTGTCATCATTGTAACCTTTTATAATATCGCTATTAAACGGGAACTTGACCCAAAGGTTAAACGGATGTGGATCTCAACTTACTTGGTATAGTTATTTGCATGGTGAGTAATCAACAGGATCTAGCCGCTTTTGCAGTGGAGTGGATGATGTTGGATAGTCACTACACTGCCAGTACTGCTTCTGGCTGAAGTCTCCTGGGGGAATTCAGAAGATTTCACTGTCAGCACTATTGGACAGTATTCTAGCAATTTTATAGACAAGCAAACCGCAGAATGGCGAGGCCTGTCTGTATGGCCTTATCTTCCACCAACAACGGCTCTTCCTTGTTAGGCAGACATAGCTACTGTAGTAGTAGGTAAGACATACTTTTACCTCCAAGCCTTCCAGGGGGGATGTGCTGTGCATTCAGAGAAGCTGTTTTACACACCACTGTTGTACAGAGTTATTTATCGTTATTTTCAGCCACAGAAGTGCCATTAGCTGAAACTTATTGCTTATCAGACCATTGTCTGTAAACTATCGACATCGTTACATGTTAAAATCCCAGAAGGATGGTCGTTTCTGAGACTCTGGCTCCACTACACCTGAGGCCAACAATCACATCATGTTCAATACCTTAGCTGTCTTGGCTGTTTGAATGCTTAATTAAGCAGTGTTATATCTACTCAGTTGCACGCACACGACTTGCTGTTTGGAAGAGCAAACTGCATTAGCAAGCAGGTGTACCAAACAAACTGGCCAGGAGTGTAGAGAGTGCTTCTCCAGAGTGCCCTGTTTTCTGTATGTGGTGTAGTATGTGGTACTACAAACAAGTTATAACAGTGTTTTTTTAAGTATTGTTATTAATGAATCTCTGCCATTTTTAAGTGGCAATAGGGAGTTGTATTGAAGAGCGGTACCATTAACTTTTATGCAAGTTTTTATTAATCTTTTTCTGATTATAAGACTAGCTTGTTAACGTATGGTTCAATATACATTTTTGAAGTGAATGAAAAGAAAAAGATTTAACAAGATTCTGAGGAAGTTGACCTTATTACATTTTATAGTCATATGACTCATGTTTACTGTTGGACTGAGTGTAAGAAAAGTCATGTAATTCTTGCTATGAAATGAAACCTTTATACCAGGTGATAAAACAAAAACCAGTTCTCATTATTAGACCATCTGCGCCCAGTTGCTCTGGAATGTTTAGGCCGGCAAATGAAGCAGACTGGCGATATGAGGCTGTGAATTCAGTCTTTCGTAAAGCCTGTTTATCTAGTTTCTTCCAAGTACATACAGTATGTTTCTAGTCAACAGAGCAACAGAAGCGTGTGAAAGGCTACCAGCGTTCTAGAAAGAGGCGGCTATGTGGTGGTCCGTCTGTAAGAAACGTAGCCCCTGTGCCTGCAGTCTGTGGTGCTCGGCTATGAGTCATGACGTCCTGCGTCTGGATGCACGGTTGGCCTTCACAGAAAGGCTCGGTGCGGTGTGGCTGACAGACCGCCATTGATCTGCCATCCACAAAACAGCAACAAAACAGAATCAGATCATTTCAAATCTAATGCCAATACCATTTCCTTCGGCTCAATATCATTTTCAGTTGGTGTCAGATTCACGTTTTAATTAAATGTAATTATGTAACCTTCCAATTATGAACCTTTTGATATGATTATTGAAAAAATCTGCTGTTGTTCTGCATCCTATACAGTTGAATTTATATTAACTGTATTCAGTTAACCACATTCTTTTAGGATGCGTTTGTTCCTCGTCCTCAATGTCACCTTTAAAGTGTTGCTGCTTTCTTGGTTTGAAGTACAAAAACCTCAGCAGGAAGCAGGCAGTGCTGTGCCTCTCGGCTCTCCCCAGACATCGGCAGTACTGTGCCTCTCGGCTCTCCCCAGACATCGGCAGTTCTGTGCCTCTCGGCTCTCCCCAGACATCGGCATTTCTGTGCCTCTCGGCTCTCCCCAGACATCGGCAGTTCTGTGCCTCTCGGCTCTCCCCAGACATCGGCTGTTCTGTGCCTCTCGGCTCTCCCCAGACATCGGCAGTTCTGTGCCTCTCGGCTCTCCCCAGACATCGGCAGTTCTGTGCCTCTCGGCTCTCCCCAGACATCGGCAGTTCTGTGCCTCTCGGCTCTCCCCGGACATCGGTAGTTCTGTGCCTCTCGGCTCTCCCCGGACATCGGCAGTGCTGTGCCTCTCGGCTCTCCCCGAACATCGGCAGTGCTGTGCCTCTCGGCTCTCCCCGGACATCGGCAGTGCTGTGCCTCTCGGCTCTCCCCGGACATCGGCAGTGCTGTGCCTCTCGGCTCTCCCCGGACATCGGCAGTGCTGTGCCTCTCGGCTCTCCCCGGACATCGGCAGTTCTGTGCCTCTCGGCTCTCCCCGGACATCGGCAGTGCCTTGGCGGCAGCTCCTGTGAGGCAGAGGTGCCGCTCTAAGTGCCATGGTTTTTTTCTCTGTCTGCGTAGGACTGCCATCATTAATAAAAATGCCACATTACATGGAAACGATGGCATTTCCATACTCTAACATTTCAAACACCGTATAATTTAATGAGGCTGGTTTATTTTTGCAGTATTGAAGTCTTTGTCTGATGTTTGTTTTATTCTATTTCCTGTTTCTTATAGTCAATGTGAAATCACAAACTGTCATAGCCCAAGACCTGTACGTGTTTAAATATCCTTTTAGGATACCAAATATAGTACATTTAATCACATAGATAACATGACTGTTGACTGTTCTGTTTCTATAAACCGTTGTTATGAAATCTTTTGTTTGGTGGAGGACAGCAGTATCGGTTTCCTATAAGACCGTAACCATATCCTCACTGGCCTTCATGAAGCAACTTCTGCATCACATCTCTCCTGTCCCCAGGAATTCCAGGCCTCCACTCAGTGCCCCCAGGGAAGATTCCTTGCTTGCCAATCACAAGCCTCTGCACTGTTGTGATGAGGCTGATGGCAACAGATGTTTGATAGTAGGAACTGTTAAATTACGTGGTAGAAGCAATACATCCAAGTAAATTATAAATAATGACTGTGGTAGGCTTTAAATTCTAGATTTGTTAGTGGCTTGAATTTGAATTTTCAAAATTTGAATCCAGTTCCATTACTGCCACACAAGGGTGTCGGAGGGGCAGGGAAACCCAGGCAGGTCCAGGGGATCAATCACACAGCAGACACCCTTGAATTCATTCAATTATATGTGAAATTGGGCAGGGGGGCCCAAGATAATGTTTTCTCAAGGGGGGGGGCAGAATTTCTAGGTAAGCCCCTGCTACTCCAGTACCTGCTGCCTTTGTTGGGGATGGATAAGGTGTGTTTATAAACCGCTTCTAAAGGCATTGCTTTACGTCAGCATGAGAACTGCCACGTCTACAGACATTTTAGATAAGTCATAAAGCTCTGTGATGGATGAGCAAGTGCAGGGTTTGCAGGGTCAAAGACCACAAATATTGAATTGTTGACGTTTTTAAGGTGTGCTTGCTATTAATGGGCTACTGTGTGAAGTCCATTAAAAAGTAATTTAGCTAGGTGTGCAGGCTGCAGAGGGCACCGGCGAGGCCACTGTGCTGTCTGTACAGATAATTGGGAGTGATGTGGTGTTTCGGTCTTCAGCTGGATTATCCGTGTGCCTATTTGTCAAGTGGACGCTGGCTGCATGAGTGTTCAGCATTCTTTGTGAATATTAATGGCAGAGTTACTGTCCTTCAAGGCTTTTTGAATGACCTTCCCATAATGAGGACAGATGCTGCTCACAAGCCCTTGATTTGGCCATGCAAACAGGAGGTTTTTTATTCTTGCAATTTTTATTTTATTACTTGCCCGTCATGCGATTGATGTGGTCATTTGTTACAGGTATTGGTTGCGGTTGGAGCCACAGGTGGCTGACAGGAGTTAATAGAGTCGGGGGGGAGGCTGGCATGTTAGAAAGTGCACTTGATTGCTGTTCGAAGGATAATTACCTTTCTTCAGACAGAGCCATTTCCCCCCTAATCTTTTTCCACTGTCAGCAGCGCTGCAACCCTTCATGTATCTCTTCCTGATTTTTTAGGAAAATCATTACCTAAATCAATCAAGCAAAATGTATTAATATTGTCGCAACCGCAGCTGAACGTCAGCGTTGTTCATGATAAGCCATTGTAGCGTAAAATGCGCTGGTATGCTGAAGGAAAAGCTGATGCTACAGACACCTTAAATGACTTTCAAAGTTTTGGGAGATTGATAAAAATTGAAAATAAACCCAAAAAAGGTTTGCCCTACCTCCACAACAATGTGCCTTTTTATTATATTTTTCAAGGTATATATCTAAAAAGAAGTATAGAAAAGAGGTGAAGACCAAGGCTGTAGACCAATGCATTAGTTTTAGCCATAGTGGTACATGTGCTCTGGTCAATGTTAAGAGGTAAACTCACCTGAATTGTGGAGGGAGAGGTGCCTATAAGGGTCTTGCTATAGCACATCTTCTCCATTGCACAAGGTTTAGTTTGTCAGGCCTGTGACCATTTGATGATACTTTTTAATACTCTTATGCACAGTTATTAGGATACACAGACCAATTAGGATTCTGGACACACCTGCTTTTAATGCAATTGTCTCTGTTTTTGTTGTTATTTACCTTGTAGTAAAAGGCTTTGCGGCCGTGAAGTAATCCGTATAAAATGTCGCAATGACCAACATCATAAAGTGTTCGGCATCTCAGATTTCTCTCAGACTTCAGATTCTTCAAAATACCTCCTTTTTGCTTTGAAGACAGCATTGCAGACTCTTGGCAATCTTTCAACCAGCTTCCAGATGTAGCCACCTGGAATGCTTCTCCAGCAGTCCTTAAGGAGTTCCCACAAGTTCTCGGCAGAAGTTGGCTACCTTGCTTATAATCTTAAATGCAACTCATCCTAAAACCAGCTGAATAGGGTTTAGGTCAGGGGATTGCGGAGGCCAGGTCATCTGTCACAGAACTCCATCCCACTCCTTATTCTAAGATAATACTGCATAACCTTGTGGTCTGCTTGGGGTCATTATCTTGTTGAAAAACAGGATACATACATGCATGCAATATACATGAATAAGAGCGGCAGTCTGTGACAATGTGGTGGGTTCCTCATGTATACCCTTGACAGGAATAGTGGTGATTATGCTGTTGATTCTGCTGTGTGCACAGTTCGCGTTAAAACACTCAGTGCTTATCAGACAGCGGGTGAAGTTCATTCATTGATTGAGGCCTTGGGGAGTTGGGAACAATGGTGTGCTCTCACATGAACAGTAAATGGCTTTAGAGGTAATCAGGATGCAGCCAAGGTGACTGCCGCAGCTCTGGGGGCCGTCCCGCGGCCCCCAGAGACGCAGTCAGAGGTTAGGCCGTGCAGCGTTTGATGTGGAAAATCCCGTTTGCAGTTTGTATGCTTCAATGTGCATGTGAGGCAGTGGAAAGTCATGCTGGGGATTTTCCATATTTGCTTTGAGCTTTAACTTTTCAGAAGAAAGGTTTGATGTGACGTCCACATATTCAGTATCTCCTAGCAGACTCGCACAGACATCCTGAATTTGGACCCCAGGGTGAAATGATCTTGATGATTCTGAACCCATGTTGTTGTTCGGGGGTGAGGCCATTGTTACTGTTTTGTAGGCTTTTCACAGGACAAATTATTTCTGCTCCTTTAAATTCAAGAGCCATTTCTGTCCGTCTGAAAACCCCATTGGCATACATGGTGTTCACTCTCACCTGCACAAACGGTGCACCCCTCCAGAGGAAATCAAGCTTTGAGGGGTTTGTGTGTGTGTGTGTGTGTGTGTGTGTGGATTAGGTTTATATTACATTGCCAAATGTCCCCCACAATGTAATAAGAACCTATTATTTTGACATTGGGGGAACCATCTATCAGGTCCCCTCAAAGATATTGGAATGCAATCAAAAAACTAAAAATGCCAAAAGACTTTTGTTTGGTTACTAATGGTTAGGGCTGGGTAGGCGTTAAGGTTGTCATGTTGGGATTAGGGTTGTGCCCTTAGAAATGAATGGAGAGTCCCCACAAAGATATGAATATGTGTGTGTGTGTGTGTGGTTTGCACACACAAATGACTAATGTAATGTATTCTATCGCTTTATGGTTTGACCCACATTTTTGAATAAAAAATATAAAGAAAAGAATCGTGAGGGTAGCAGACCATCAATTGTCCAGTGCTGCCCTCACAGCAGAGAGCAGGAGGAAGACGGAAGCATTTTCTCCTTTTCATGCATCCCCCCCCCCCCCAGCTCCAGCTTGACTTTAGCTCAAACCTCTTTAATGCTTGCAGGGGTCTCAAGCATTCATAAGGAGACAGATGTATCTGCCTACTGCCTGCGTGCATGTTCCTAATGTTAAGCGCATCACAGAAAGCCCAGTTTTAGTAGCTTTTTACCTAATCAAAGATCCATCAGATTTATCTTCATGCTTCCAGACAGTATTTTTAAGCAGAGAATTTCAATAATCTACTTCCACAGTCTGTATAATCGAATGGCTATAATTAGCCACATTATGCGAATGGTATTTTACTCATGCAAATTTTGGTGTCCTGCCTGTATTTAAGGAAAATATTTATTAGCTGCTACTTCTCGTGAAGCATATTCCAAGGATTTAATATTTCCTCCTCCTCCCCAGTTGGCTTTTCCTGGAGCTCCCTTTTATACAATGTAAACGCCGGCTGTGAGAGTTGTGGGGATGTGTTAACCATCTGTGTTCTGCTGCCATCTACAGGCAGCTTCATCTCATAGCAGCTTATTTTTGTTTTTTGCTCACAAATATTTTGGGTTCATGTTTCCAGTAAAGGAGCATCTGCCTAGCAACTCTGTATTCATAACTCGCCTGACCTAATCCCATCATGCTGTTAAGATATAATTTCTATTTTTTTTATTTCATATTTAAATTAATTATGTCAGAGTTGCATTCCATTTAACATTTTTAAGTATTTGTTTTGGCACATAATTTAGAGTGATTATGACTCAAGGGTTTTTCCTTGAAGCTATATGAGGTCACTTGTTGTCTTACCCTGTGGCAACCCAGCTTAAAATTTTCAATATAATTGGGGCAAAATTTGTAAAGCTGTCTAAGATGGTTTTCAGTCTCTACTATTAGTAATACTGTGCCAGGGTAATCAGTTGAGATCACATGACAAAATCATGGACAGATTAAGAGGTCTGTTGTACTAGCCCTTAGAGTCCCTTGAGAGCAAATTAACTCCAAACAACCCAAAGCATGCCAAATCACATGACCTTGGACTGTCAGTGCACCCAGAGTGTTCATTATGCACTATTCCTCCTGTCTGAATTCTGCCTCTTTTTTGGATTTGTGCCCATGTTCAGAAGCTTGTATGTTTGAATCCCATGGCTGGCAGTGTAATAATCTCACCAATGGGAGCCTAAACAAGGCCCTTAACTTCATCTGCTCCAGGATACTGGCTACCTCAGCTCTGCGACCCAAATCCTCCCTCAACTGTACTAAATGTGAATCAGAGACTTGCACGCATTTACATATGTCAGGGACATATCTCACTCAGTTGTGCCCCTAACGTCATCCCATCTCCATTTAGCATAATTAGTTACCTGAGTGTGTAAAACCTTTTCCTGCAGTTGAAGCAGAGTGAGGCTAACGCAGACACCAAGGAGAAACTCCCACTGCGTTTGCGGATCTTCGAGAAGTTCCCCAACCGGCCGCAGATGGTCAAGATCTCCAAAATGCCGTCGGATTTCACCGTGCCCAGGATCAGGTAGTGTGGCTTCCCTCAAACAAAGATGACATTTACTTGCCTCACTGGTTGTTTGAAATTGTCTCAGTATAATGATTTGCAACTGAGAGTTTACATTTAATGTATTTAGCAGATGCATTTGTCAGGTGCAGTGAAAATAATTGCTCTTTATGTGCAGCACTTCAATCCAAAGCGACTTACATTACAAGAAAGGGTTACAATTTATGTGTGCTTCCTGGGATTTGAACCCACAACCTTCACATTGGCTGTGTTACCGATGCAAAGGATTTTGGTTCAAATGCTAGGATGCTCTCTTGTTGAGCAACAGGAGCTAAAATGCGTTAATTTTTTTTGAAAGAACAGAATATCTGTATATTTTATGTTTCAAACTAATCTGAAATGTGTTTGTGTGTGTGTGTGATAGAGAGAGCTTTATGAAGCAGTTCATCGATCGACAGCAGCAGGACGCCGGTTGCCTGTTCCGAAGGCTCCCCTCTGCTTCATCTTCCTCGTGTGACCACTCCAAGAGGTCCGCTATCGAAGACAACAAATACATCGATCAGAAGGTAAAACCTCACACACTTCCTACCCTCTGCGTTTTTTGGTTTCGGTTTCACATAGTTTTCCAAGTCCCCCCCCCCTCCCAA
Organism: Paramormyrops kingsleyae; assembly: GCF_048594095.1. NCBI lineage: Eukaryota > Metazoa > Chordata > Actinopteri > Osteoglossiformes > Mormyridae > Paramormyrops > Paramormyrops kingsleyae. Next base: position 69,701,909 of record NC_132797.1, read on the forward strand.
AAAAAAACAAAATACTAATCCTTCAGACAATAATTTAATTTATTCATATTTTCATTATAAATGTCAGAAGTATTCATTATCACTTGAGGACGTGTCTATTTAATAACAGACATATAAAAATGTACAGAACAAGTGAGCTCCATGCAGTGCTCCGCGGGCATAAAGTATTCACTGCACCAAGACAACTTTGGATTATTATTATTATTATTATTATTATTAGATTAAAATTCTGCTTTACACTGATTATAAGTGACATGGAGACAGGGCTCCTCCTCATTAACTTTCTCATCTCCCGATCGACTACAGGAGCAATATCCAGAGAGCATTACTGTACAGTGACTGCTGTTCTTCCAGGGTGACAGCAGGTTCTCTCTGGCCAATAATTAAGACTTAACGTTATTTCTGAAAGACTGGAAAGCAGCACTGTACTATTCAAGCATTTCCTCTCTTTGTGTTGCGTATGGTGTTGACGGCTTTAGTTGTATATTCAAAACAAAAGGTTGTTCTGTGTACACTTGATAAATCGACGTTTCCCCCTGCGGATATCAGCTTTCCTGTGATCTTTACTTTTGTTCTAAAAGCTGCGAAGATCCATATTCAGTGTCCGTGCCCGAAATCTCCTAGAAAAAGAAACAACTGTCAACAAGATCCTACGGTAAGGCTTGTTCATTTTCAGGGTCATATAGATCAGTGTTTCCCCAGCCGGTCCTCGGGGACCCCTAGCCGGTCCACGTTTTTGCTCCCTCCCAGCTCCCAGCAAAAATGTAGATTGTCTGGGAGGGAGCAAAAACGTGGACCGGCTGGGGGGGAGCAAAAATGTGGACCGGCTGGGAGGGAGTGGGGCTAAGTGTTAGGTTGTACAAATAGCATAAAAGCCATTTTTTATTAGCTGTATGTTATTTATCCAGCAGTCAGAAATTCACAGAGAGCAGTTTTGTCCGTAAACTATTCGGCACTTATTTCGAAAGACTGAATAATTTTGTCAGATCAGCGGTAGTCCGGATAGTCGGGATGTCGTCAACAACGGTGCCCCGGGCTGTTAGGCAGCGAATCGGCACTCAGCGCACGTTGCGCCTTGCCTCTGTCCCCATGTCGCACTTCACACAACCAGCACCGCGCCAAAGAACCACTAATCGCATGAGAGCTTCCATAAACAATGGAAGCTCATGCTCTTATAATCAGTATTATCAATAGGCCTGTTCTGCTACATGACTTGACAATTACTGTACACATACAGCGTGACGCTGCCACCACTATAACTGATTGAAAAATTACCTGCGTGCAGCAGGGCGTCCTTTTGGGAGAGCCTACAGGCTGAGCTTCTGGTATGTCTGCCCATTCTCAGGGCAGCAGGAAAGGGCTGGGTACGTCAGGCTTTGGATATACCTGCAAGGGCTTCATCGTCCAGCCAGGGAAGGCAGGAAGGCTAAGGGATGATCTGCAGTGTGCATCCATCAGATAGTTTTTACCAGCTTGCTCACGCTGCATTCATAAATGCTTGTGATCCAAGGGAGGGTGGAGAAGACGGTCACGGACCTCTTTAAGCATGCATTGTTTTTGAGACACTGGGCCTTACTACTCCCGTCTGTGGTTACAGGGCTTGCACCCGGCAGCGGATGCTGAGCGGCTCCTTCGAGGGGCAGCCTGCCAAAGAACGTTCCATCCTGAGCGTGCAGCACCACATCCGCCAGGAGCGCAGGTCGCCTTCTCCGCACGCGCTGCACCAGACGCCACCTACTCCAGTTACTCTACTGCACCCAGAATGCATCAGCTTTATGTAAACACTGGGTGTTTCTCAATATGCATACTTGACCGTACTTGTGTTCTCATGTACCCGGTTTACGTCACCTTCCATTGCCGAAGGTCAGTTCCAGTACTCAAGGACAGACGTACAGAGGACGGTGTTCTTGCCCCTCCCCAGATAGCAAGGATGCATCGGTGGCATCCTTGACGAACGAGACCAATCCCATGATTCATTGCGGCCCAAGTTCATTCTTGGAAGGCACCAATCTTAACAAGACCAGTCTTAACAAGGGCACAAGTACAGTCTTTGCATTCTTGGTGTTGAAAAACACCCACTGTCTACTAGACAGCACATCACGCTTACTAATGTAGCATGGTTACATTGCTCCCCAAAGGATACACTGTGTGTAGCCTGTGTGTAGCCTGTGTGTAGTGTGTATACTGTCTCTCTCTCGTTGTCTAGGTCACTGAGACACGGGTCCACCAGCCAGAGAATCAGTCGAGGGAAATCACTAGAGACGCTGACACAGGATGTGAGAGCACCTCTGTTATTTTTCTTTCTAATAATATCCATCCTTGGTGAATACTGTATCATGCTTTTGACTATTTACCAAAACAAAATGCTAATAGAATGTAAGGCTACCCTACCTGTCCTACTCCTTAAGCATGATAGTGGCTATAACGTTATTATTATTGTTAATATGATCCATCCTTCTGTCTTCCAGTCATTTGTTCAGGGTCACAGGGGGGCTGGAGCCTAGCGTTTGGGGTTGGGGTTGGGGTTAGGGTTATTGTTAGGAAGGTACCGGTCCGTGGCCAGTATTCCAGCAGTAATGGAACGCTGGGGTTTTTTCGGAGGTATTTCGTAATTACTGAAAATAAATTATATATCTTCACTCTTTTACAACCCCTCATGTTCCGTGGTCCATTTTCTGGTCCGTAATATTTTTGTGCGATGTAAACCCAGTCCATGGACTTCAGAAGGTCGTAAACCGCAAGCCTAGTACACGACTGCGGTATGTCCTAGATGGGACGCCAGTCCATCTCGGGGAACCATAGCCAGATCATCATCGTCATCGTCATCATCGTCATCATCATCATCATCATCATCATTATTATTATTATTATTATTATTAGTCCAAGCAATGTAGCTGCAGGATCTGTATTGTTTTTATTATTATTACTATTATTATTAGCCAATGATTTGTGCAAAATAGTTATACCCCTTGGTAACCTTTCCACTCACTCACTTGTTGCACTGCTCCCTGTGCACGAGTGCTTCAGCAGCTCAGCCAGTACAGCTATGCAAGGAAGCTAAAACATTTAGCGAATAGAGGGGTGGAGCAGCTGTACCTCCAACATCCGCTCTTCTTCTTCTTTAGCACTCCAGCACGGTACGGTACCGAAATGCCCAGAGAGAGGACAGCGAGATCAAGATGATCCAAGAGAAGAAGGAGCAGGCAGAAATGAAGCGGTACAAACACCAGCTTACATTTATTTTTTTGGCAGGCGCTTCTGTCCAAGGCAATGTACTCATCGGTATCAGCGTCAGATGATGGAGCAGTTGGGTTTAAGGGCTTTGCTCAAGAGTCCAACAGAGGTGTTACTCTACCAGCACATGATTCGAAATAGTCACCTTCTGTTCACAGGTCCAGTGTCGCCACTCCCTGACCCATATACTACTTCTCAGTCTCTCATATGCTCTTTGTAGTTGCCCAAGGAACTAAACATGACTGAGACACCCTGCCACTCCCGATGACACCTGTGGCTCTTAGTTCACATTTAACATTCTGTGTCATATGGTTCTTTTTATAATTCGTAACATCTGTCTGCTTACAGCAAGTGGGTGGTGAAATGTTTTTGTTTCCACATGTTAATCATCTGCTGCCCTCTAGTGGTTGATGTAGATTGACACTCACACAAAAAAAAAACAGTTTGAATGTTTACAATAACAACACTACCATCCAATGTCTGTCTCTTATTTTTTTAGATTTGAGTGTTTATCTATTTTTTTTTTTACTAGCTCGATACATTTTTTCCTGACAATAAAAACATGCTGCACGATTGGTGTTGTTGAATTCTCAAATCTGAAGGTTTTTTTTCTGTATTTTCTGTATATTTTCTTTTGCCGTGCATATAGTGCCAGTCATAGTAAATCAATGCTACAATCTTAAATTCTAAGTAACATAAAAAATATTAACTATAAAATCAAAGGAATTGCAACAAATCATTTAGGCAGCAGAGGGGCCAGGACCTGTGATGTAATTGGAAGGATTTAAAGAATAAATGGTTATTTTCTAAGTGTTATCATGACACTGAGGATTATGTTAAGGATAGCATTTGGTTTAGGCTGATGTTGTGACTTAGTCGACGGCACTGTTGCCTCACACCTGTATGATTGGGGGTCACACCCCACTTCTGCTGTGTGTGTGGGAAGTTTGCATGTTCTCCCTGAATCGTGTGGCCTTCCTCCTACGAGATTAATTAAACTAATCTTTAAATTGCCACCTGGTGTTCGGTTCGGCTTGTGGCCCAGGCTGCCAGGGATTGGCTCTGTATGAGCCTTACCAGCAGATGCAGACAGATGGATATTTTCTCTCTAAATCAGTTGTACTTAAATAAACCTTGAATAGTTGCAGGTTACTGCATGTTGCTCTTATTTAACCTGATACATGCCGGTATTGTGTATTGCATATCCTACCATTTGTACATTAGTAATGATTATAAAGCTGTAGAGTTATGATTGCCATGTTTTATTCTTTAATATCGTGTCTTTGTGTTTTTAAAAGTAAAGTGCAAGAGGAGGAACTACGAGAGAATCACCCTTACTTTGACAAACCACTGTTCATTGTCGGGCGAGAGCATCGCTTTAGAAATTTTTGCAGAGTTATCGTACGGGCCCGTTTCAATGCGTAAGTATTTATAAAGAGTTATTACTTTACAAGAAAAAAATAGTTATCAGCAATAAAAAAGGATGTAGCATTTTAATTTGTTCGCCAATCAGGGTCAATGTGGTAGGATAATTGGGTGAAGGAGAAGTAGTTAAAACTGATTAAAGTAAGATTTATAATTACATCCAGATCCAAGACGGACCCAGTAACAGGAGCTGTGAAAAATACAAAGTATCATCAGCTATAGTAAGTGATGAAATCTTTATTCCAATTATTTGATTTCTTTCCGTTGAGTTTTTTTTAATGTAAGGTGTGATTCAGGACTGCAGGAAATCCTGATATTAATCTCAGCAAAAAAAACAAAAACTAACTTTGTTCCATTTTCAGTCCTGGCTGTGTTAAAATGAGATTTTTCCCCTGCAGTGATCTCCTGGGCCTGGTTACCTACCTGGACTGGGTGATGATTGTGGTCACCATCTGCTCCTGTATTTCCATGATGTTCGAGTCTCCATTTACTAGAGTTATGCACGTCCCCACACTGCAGGTACACAAGCACACTGTAGTCTCACGACACATCATTTATATAAAAGGTAGATTTCTATGAAATATCATAATGACGAGCATGGAAACTTTAATACTAAGTTTCATATAGTCTTATGTCTATGATGTTTTATGCTTTTGACGCTATTTTGACCTTCCTCTGACAGATTGGCGAGTATGTGTTTGTCATCTTTATGAGCATTGAACTGAACCTGAAGATCATGGCCGATGGACTTTTCTTCACCCCAACGGCAGTTATCAGAGATTTTGGTGGCGTTATGGACATCTTCATCTATTTAGTGAGATATTTTACTAAATGTTTTTTCCCAGGTCATGATGGGGTTACGTTCCGATAAACCCATCATAAGGTGAAAATATCGTGAGGCAAAAATGCATTTTGATACAGTACATAATAAACATCATAGCCTGACCTAGCCTACCTTAAACATGTTTAGAACACTTATATTAGTCTACAGTTGGGCATAACTGTTAACACAAAGCCTATTTTTTAAGAATGTGCTGAATATCTTACGCAACTAACTGAATAATCATATCCATCGTAAAGTTGAAATATCGTAAGCCATCGTAACCCACGGAGCGTCTGTATTGTTAAATGTCACGTTACCTGTTTAGTGGGGTTGAGGCCTAGCTAGCGCATGCTAATGTACCTCCTGGCCTTTTCCCACATGCTGCTCCCCCTCAGGTGAGCCTGATCTTCCTTTGCTGGCTGCCCACGGACGTCCCACCGGAATCAGGCGCTCAGCTACTCATGATGCTGCGCTGCCTGCGGCCTTTACGCATCTTCAAGCTGGTGCCCCAGATGAGAAAGGTCGTGCGTGAGGTCCTTAAGGGATTCAAGGAGATATTTCTGGTGAGTGTCCCAGCTTTTTGTTGAAGATGGAGGAAACTTGACAGGGAAACATGCATTCAGGCAAATCCAGTGACTAGAAGGCTTCCCCTTGTTTTAAATACTGACAGTATATCAATGATGTTATAAAAAGATTTGTCTAAGACAGTGCCACACTATTCATTACCCAATTGCTGTATTCAATATTCAAGCAATTTACAGGTACATTTATGTCTTTTTTAGACATAATTCTCCAGAAGCCGTATTTGCTGAAGAGAACAGGAAAAACACACACACACACACACACACACACATATATATATATATATATATATATATGTAGATATATTTTATTTTTTGCTTATTTTCAGATTCCTTCCAAAGTCATTTCATACCGCCAGTTCAGTCCAGGGTTGCAATGTGAGAAACTTTCATTTTTCCCTTGATCTTCCTCTGTAGGTCTCCATACTTCTCCTCACACTCATGCTGGTGTTCGCCAGCTTTGGCGTTCAGCTGTTTGCCGGGAAATTAGCCAAGTGCAATGATCCTCATATCAGCAGGCGGGTAGGACTAAGACTCTTTTAACTTTGCCAGTAAGCATGCACTGTTATTGACATACTCTGGCCATGACCTTTTTCTCACTGGGCCTTGTGGGCTTTCGCTGCTGATTTTGGTGCAGGAGGATTGCCATGGGATTTTTCGGATCAATGTCAGTGTTTCTAAAAATTTAAACCTGAAATTAAGGTCTGGAGAAAAGAAACCTGGATTTTGGGTGCCACGAGTATGGTAAGTTTCTAATATATTACGTTGAATTAGGTCAAGCACATGTGAATGTCTTTGTAGTTAATTTAATTTAAACTTTATTAGATATACCTGTTCATTAATTCAAGCAGCCTGTTATTCCAAACAGCCAATTCACGTGGCTCCATCAGAATACATACAAGGTGCCCACAGTCAGGAGGTCCATTTACTGTGCAGCAAAGCATTAGAACAGCTAAGACGTGTGATATTAGAGATTTTAAATGTGGTTTGATTGTTGGTGGCAGACATTGGTTGCAGAACCTCATTCTCCTGGGATTTTCATGCACTTCAGATAAACAAAAAGCATCAAATCAACAGCAGGAAGATCATACATTTTAAATTAGGAGCTCACTACAGTCCTTGAATTGTGTGTTTGTGTGTGTGTGTGTGTGTGTGTTTGGATTATGTTTATATTACATTGTGGGGGTCATTTTTCAGGTCCCCACAAAGATATGTGAGTGCAATCAAAAAACTTCAAAATGCCAGAGGTCTCATATTTTGTTTGGTTACTTATGGTTAAGGTTAGGGCCGGGTAGGGGTTAAGATTATGTTGGGATTAGAGTTTTCCCCATAGAAATGAATGGAGAGTCCTCACACAGATATAATTATAAGCCTGTGTTTCTATGGTACAGCTGGTTTTGTTAATTGTTTCTGAATGTTCTGGCCTTCGAGTCGCACATCTGGTATTTTTCCTTATGTAAGGTCACCCAAGACCCAAGGATCTGCTGTCAGCCATAATAGCAAACTGGCAACTTTGGACATAGATATGCAAATATTGTATACATTTGAGAATATCGTCACACATAATGACTCAGATATGTTTGTATTTATAACCTGCTTATTTAAAGGGCTGTAATTTTTAAATCGATACATTAGTTTATAAGCAAGACAAAGGGTTCCCTGTACAGCTGTGAAGTTGCAGCACAAAAATAATGAGCTCTATAATTGTCAGCAGGGAGCCAACATGTCAATATGCTTCCTTCTCTTCCGTGGACACCTTGACAGGGATTCTGACACATTTGTTATTACTCAGATTGTACATTGTGAGCCCTTACAAATTATTTTTGCACACCTTGTGAATAAAGAGGCACAACAAAGCAGAGACTCTGGAGGCGTGGATGTGGTTCTCTGTCTGAGCCATATACGACCTTCATCATCTCCCCATGTCTGAAAGCAGAGCCCATATACGACCTTCATCATCTCTCCATGTCTGAAAGCAGACACACAAAGCTATAGGGAGAACATGTCAACGCATGATCAGACTGTCTAATGCTTTTTTATTAGTTCCTTAAATCCTAATAAAAGTAGAATAGTCCATGAACCTGAAAATTATTTGAATGATTTATGTGACTGCTGACATCGCTTACATGTCTTTTGTAGTTCAGGCTGGGTTGTTGGTTGAATGCACTTTGCTAAGGTATCAAAGTATTTGCCTTCTTGATGTTCCTAGGGCAAACCCCCGCAACTTCAACTTTGACAACGTGGGCAATGCAATGCTGGCGTTATTTGAAGTACTGTCACTGAAAGGTTGGGTGGAAGTCCGTGATGTCATCATCCATCGCGTGGGACCGGTAATCCTTTGCATCGCAGTCCACTTTATTATATATTTGTTCTAGAATGTTTCTTTTTAACTTTTCAATGGGCCAATCCAAAATCCAAACTGTAGCAGTATTCTGCACGCATTCTGAATTCCCTATTGTCACTACAGATCCATGGGATCTACATCCATGTGTTTGTGTTCTTGGGCTGTATGATTGGACTGACCCTGTTCGTCGGAGTGGTTATTGCAAATTTTAATGAAAATAAGGTAAGAGCAGGCAAGTCAAGATACGATTTTAAGTTAAATTTATCTTGTGGTTCCTGCAAAACCATTTACAGTTATTAATATTAGACCAAGCACAACTTTTACCTCACTGGGAATTTTACTGACCATCAATTTTGCCACTTTTGTGATGGTTCCTCTTGTGAATATATAAGTGAATCTCAAAGGTCACTGTGTAGTTTCAAATCTCTTTTTTTTTAATTAAGCAAAATGCCCAAGGATGGAACTTTGTGTTATATATTTGTCGTATATTTGTTTTTCCCCAGGGCACTGCCCTGCTAACAGTTGACCAGCGAAGGTGGGAGGACCTGAAGAGCCGCCTGAAGATCGCCCAACCGCTGCACCTACCTCCACGTCCTGGTTAGTAGTCGTGAGAAAAAGAAGGTGCAGGAAAACTGCTATTCCAGTACTGCCTCAAAGAATGCAGTGTCTGTGGAAACTTTAGGAAACTTCATGGAAGGCCAGATTCAATTGCAGCTGAAAAATATTAGAGACTTTGCCTGTCTGAAAATGAGAAGATGATATGAGAAAGTATCAGAATTATGGACGCCATTATGACATTCATTTTGGTCAATTACATTTATGTTTACATTCATTTATTAAGCAGACACTTTTATTAGACAAGCAGGGCAGATAATGCATCATAAGACCGCAGTAGAGAAAGCGCTCACTAGCATAAGTGCAGCTAGCTTCAGCATTTAATGAATCGCCTGTAACAAATACGAGTTACCATAGGAGCACGAGCTACATAATGCCTCACAAAGCTTTGCAAGAATCTAAGTGGAGCGATTCAAATCAGAAACACCATAAGCACTATGTTACTATGAGACAAGTGCAAAGTGCAAGAGCATCCAGCATTGCCAGGAGACCATGACCTACAATTCCGCAGATCAAGACTGAGCAGTGTGTGTTTTTGCGAATACAAGTACATCTGCATCTGTCGCATTCGTGTAGTTCTTGATCATTTTTTGTCATTATAGCATTGTGTCATATTAAATTAATGCCTGAGAAAGTTATAATAAACAAAACTTTATTTAACAAACGGATCAAAAAATGTCATGCTCTTGCAGAATTTAGTCTGCACATCATTGTTCCTCGAAATGAAAGTTAAAGTTTCTGGGTTCTTTTGTTTCTGCAGAGAATGGCGGGTTCCGTGCTAAGGTGTATGACATCACACAGCACCCTTTCTTTAAAAGGGGCATCGCATTGCTGGTCCTTGCACAGTCTGTACTGCTGTCAGTTAAGGTAAGTATGACTGTATGCAAATATTACACAAGGGCTTCTTGTCACACTTCACTCATTGTCCGCAGAAAGTCTTGGGACACTTGCTTAATTGTGTAAAAATGTTTAAAATATATTGGTTTCATAACAAATGTCAGCTTTCAAGCAGTATTTAACATATATGCACATATCTTCTGCACAGACATTTTCTTTTTATTAAGTGTCTTTTTTTGACCAACTCCTTCAGCTATGTTTTGCTACAGTATTAACTGCAATTGTAGTCACTGGCTACTACTAAACACAAATGTTTGCTGTCACTAATTAAAAAGCACCCAATGAGACTGCTTGTCAATGAACTCAGAGCAGCTTTTAGAACTATAGTTTGGGATTCAGTTTATTACTAGTTGAAATGAATATTTTACTTAAAAGTATTGGTTGTTTCCAATGTGATACATTTATTTCCAATGATATACATTTATTTACTATATATATATACACATATAGTAAGTAAATATATAAAGTGATGATTTTTGCGTCCAAAGGCGTTGTGCATTGACAGTGTAGATGGTTCGTTTTATCTGTGTTTATCTCTTCCAGTGGGATGTGGACGACCCATTCACTGTTCCGCTGGCCACCATGTCCGTGGTCTTCACCTTCATCTTTGTGTTAGAGGTGAGGCTCAGGCTGCTCCTATCCTAGCTGTTCCCCTTGAAGAAGAAAAGCAAGAGGGTCACTCTGAAAACGAATCCCTGAATATCACCATGCATCTGCTTGTATGAACTTGCAGAGTATTTCAGTATTTTTGACACGTGTTAATAGCTATTTCATTAATTAGCAGCGTCGTGGGAGGCCTTGATGATGAATATTTCTAGATGCAATATATCATATGAGAATTGAACGTTATGGTTTCTTTTGGTGTCGCAGGTAACGATGAAATTGGTTGCTATGTCACCAGCTGGTTATTGGCAGAGCAGGAGGAATCGATACGACCTACTGGTAACCTCACTGGGAGTGATATGGATTGTTCTTCATTTCGCTTTGCAGGTAAGTCTTTATTGTCAATACATTTTTAACAAAGGCTTGATAAGGTTTTTTTTATGTAATGGATCCTAAGATGGATTAGCATAAACCATACGATTGTCTTTACCGGCGTTAATCGATGATGTACATTTTTCTCCCCAGAATGCCTACACCTATATGATGGGCACTTGTGTGATAGTTTTCAGGTTTTTTACTATTTGCGGGAAGCATGTGAGTATGAGTTTACCTACAAACTTTTCTGGCATTTACCACAACAGCAGATAGAATTATTCAATTTACAAAGTAATTCACACATTTTTTTAGTTGTTTTTTTTTTCCAAGTTGACTTAAAGTCGAACCTGTGGCCTAATCATAGAGCACGTTTTAAATCATAACAATATATGAAGCTTTATTATTTTAATCTTATTTTATAGATGCAGATGACATTATTCAGTTGTATAGCCAGTGAACCTGAGAGCACACAAAAAAGAGATGTATTCACATCTATAATAGGGCTGCTATAGAAATACCTTAATTTTTATGATAAATTAGGTACTTTGGCATGTTTTAGGAATATTTTCTAATCTAACACATAATCATCAGGAATATGTGTGGCAGGTGCTGGCATTAGAGTGAGAAGTATTTATTTATTAATGAAAGGTTCTATGCAGATGCTGTTAGTGAACACACGGGGTGGGGGGGGGGGGGGCTGTGTGCATGTGCTCTGACAGAGTATCAGTTAATGTGCCCCCCACCCTCGCCACATCAGGTGACTCTGAAGATGTTGCTGCTCACTGTGGTGGTCAGCATGTACAAGAGCTTCTTCATCATCGTCGGCATGTTCCTGCTCCTGCTTTGTTACGCCTTCGCAGGGGTCGTGCTCTTCGGAACTGTCAAGTATGGGGAGAACATTAACAGGTTGGTACTTCCTGCTTACCACCCCAGTGACGGGGAGAACTTCCCTCCTCCCTGTAGGGAGTGCGGCTGGGAGATCTGGGCTGCAGAGTGTGAGATACGTAGCACCGTATTTGCCTCCCGCGGTTTCGTCAAAGCGACGGGAGCCTGTTAGATCTCCCAGCTACAGAAACGTGTCACGTGAAGAACAGAAGTGTCATTGTGAAATTGTTACAATTAATCTGCCTGCTATTATTTTCAGATTTTTTTTCTGTAATTTGAAAATAGGATGTTATGCTTTTCTGCAAATGACGGTATTGTTTGAACATTTGTATGTTTTAATAACAGGCATGCAAACTTCGCTACTGCGGGCAAAGCAATCACGGTACTGTTTCGCATCGTCACGGGAGAAGACTGGAATAAAATCATGCATGATTGCATGGTGAGGAGAAGACGTGTCTGTTACATATCCACGGAGAGCATTCCTGCACACATGCCTACGGGATGCCTTACATTGGACATTAAGCTCTTGACTTGGACACATTCAGGCTACCTTGATATGCATGTGATACTTCATATGGTGTTTACAACTGATTTTTAGTGTCACAGAGATATGCAATGCATTATGTTAAATGCACAATTGAGAATAATTTAAAGGAGCTAATTGCTGAACCATTAAACCTGATACTCAAAAGTTGACTAAAAAAGATGCTACTTATCTTCTTGTGCTCTGTCTACAGGTACAACCTCCATTCTGCACCCCAGACGAGTATCGTTACTGGGAAACTGACTGTGGCAATTATGCCGGTGCCCTCATCTACTTCTGTTCCTTCTACGTCATCATCGCTTACATCATGCTCAACCTGCTCGTGGGTAAGAAAAGTCCAGTTTTCGCTATCAAGTGCAGTGAAATACAGTATATATTCTTTCGCTGTTGAAACTGCCATTGTAAGATGAAGACTCTTACTTTTCCATTCATTGATGGGAGTATTCCATTATAGAAATTATTTTTTTCATTTCAAGCCGTTATTGTTTTTATTATTGAAGTTCACTTCATATCATTTGGTTGTTCCAGTATACAGTACCTGGCAACAATACTTAATAAATGAGGATACCATATGATGTACGACTGCAACAACTAATTGGTAATAATGATAATAATCAATAAAAAAAAGTCACAATGAACTTTGTCATCGATTTGTTGCATTTTTGTGATTTGCTGCCTAAATTGCATATAATGACATCACCACTTTGCAACATTTGTACAGTTGTGCACGGACTCTCATGAACACACTATATTCGTCTGTGGCTGCAGACGCGTGTCGTTGGCGCTTGTGTACAGCAATGATATTTCACCAGACCAGCAGAGGGCAGATGTATTGCAACAAACACAAATACAAGCAGTCTAGCGAATGGATAAATTTTCATGAGCAATTTTAAAGTTGTTACTAGGCTTGGGCAGTGTGACGGTAACCCGGTATACGGTGGTATTTTGAAGTCTTGGTGACAAAATAAGCGCCCTCCTCCCCACTTTGCAAATTTCATCAAAATCGAGAAATTTACTTTGCTTTGGAAAACACAGTCAAAATACCGCGTCCCACAGTATAAAGTACCATTGTTAGAGAGCAGATCTTTGTTTCTATTCCACTTTGTCACTTAAAATAGAGATTCTTCTACATTTATCATTCGATCACATGATTGATCAATTACCAAAATAATCATTTTTTGCAGCCCTAATATGATATCAAGGTGGAAATACATCTAATATTGCTTATCAGTTATATCAAATGTGTTTAGTCTTAGTAAAAGGTTTCTCTTTGTTTTTGTAGCTATCATCGTAGAAAACTTCTCTTTATTTTATTCAACTGAAGAAGACCAGTTGCTCAGCTATAACGACCTGCGTCATTTCCAAATCATCTGGAATATGGTTGATGACAAGAGAGAGGTGAGTGGGCTTCACGGTGCTGTCCATCTGTAGTTTGCGAATGAGTGTTATGCTCCAGGGTGTGTCTGATGAGTGAAAGCCAAGTGCTGGTTTCACTCATCAACCCCAAGACAACTTAATGACAGAAGCAGCTTTCGGGGCAGGTTTTGCTGTTAGCTCAAACTCAAGTGACAGCCTGTCTGTCCTCCAGACTCCGTCTTAAAACTATTTATTTATTAACCGTTCGGCATCGGCTCTTCGTAAGCGAGGCTGAATTAGTGACATCATGCACGGGGGCATGGCCGGATGAACAAATCTCTGCCAGCTGCCAGCTTCAATTTGCAGGTATGCCTTCTACTGCAAGCAGCTCTTGAAATAACCATCTGCAGTGACATTATCACTTCCTGCATCATCAGGATCATTATTTCTTGTCAGATGTGAGTAGTAGGGAGATGTCATCTTCATTAAGTCTTAGCAGCCGGAGCCACACCTGCCCGGTCCCGCGATGTGCGAAGAGCCTCGGGTGAGATTTCGTGGGCTCCTCTCCGCAGGGCGTCATCCCCACCTCGCGAGTCAAGTTTCTGCTGCGGTTGCTGAGAGGGAGGCTGGAGGTGGACCTGGACAAGGACAAGCTGCTCTTCAAGCACATGTGCTACGAGATGGAGCGACTGCACAACGGAGGGGACGTCACCTTTCACGACGTGCAGAGGTGAGAATGGTCCCTCTCCCCTAACCCTATTGCTGCACTGATTAGCTTCCAGAGGAGTAAAAGCAGCCACAAAACCATCACTATCTGCACTTCAGCGTCAATCCAATCATTCCACCAATTATGCAGATATTTTAGGAGCAGCACTCATCAATTTTGATTACAGCTATATGTAAGATGTGAAGGCTTTAAGCTAATGATAAATTTCACACATTTGTAGCATCCATTTACAAGCGCAGAATTAATAGGATTTCGGAAAGTGATTTCCATCTTTGAATTTGTAGTGTTGCTGCAGTCAGGAGCAGTAAAGGCATATGAGCACATTTTGACGGGAACACTGCCTGTAATTTGAATTTTTGAATTTACGTTTTTTCGTCAGCGGTACAGTTGGCATTTGCGCTTTCCTTATTTGTGTCCGGTGTCGCCCATCCAGCATGCTGTCCTACCGCTCAGTAGACATCAGGAAGAGCTTGCAACTGGAGGAGCTACTCGCTCGAGAGCAACTGGAGTACACCATCGAGGAGGAGGTGGCCAAGCAAACCATCCGCATGTGGCTAAAGAAGTGCCTGAAGCGGATCCGTGCTGTAAGTCTGTCTCTATATGCCACTCACACAGCCAACAGCATGTAGCTATATTGGTACAGGATGTAACACCGCTTAATTACTTTTTACTTATATACTGCCCCACGCTTATGCCTAATTGACTCCTAGACAACTGTATCTTTGTAATGTGCAATTTGCCTCACTTGTAAATTGTTTTGTACAAAAGAGTCGACTAAATAAATGAATGCACTTTTGATTATTTTGATTGTGAATCCATAGGTCACAGCATGCGTTAAAGCCAACGTAGTCAATAGATTTAACTTAATGCTACAGTATGTTGTGTGTACAGTATGTAGTGCAACAGAGCTCGTGTTAGTGACCAGTGTTTTGAACAATGTTTTAAAGATCGGGACAGGGATGTATTTTTGGTGGCCGCGGGGAAATCATACAACAGCGTCTTGTGGGACCAGGGAATCTTGTTACAGGAGTCAAGCTGAGAAATGACCGCAGCCTGAACCAGCAGTTAGATAGACAGGATTTTGCAGGTGGGGGCCAGTCTTCGGAATGTTATGAAGAAGGTATTAGTCGCATTGGGACCCCACTGCTATATTCTGGACCAGGCAGATATTGTCATTAAGGATATCGCCAAGGCTCTTGGCATTCTTAATGATATCATAATCGCGCCGGAGTGATTCTGCATTTCCGGTCGACTGGAGAACAAGCGTGGAAGTAGAACTTTTCCATTCTAGGTGAAATCATTTGTCCTTGAGAAGATCCAGCTACAGTGAATAAGGTTTTTGATTCTGAGAAAGTACTTAAGGCCTGTAAGGTTGGGTGGCCAAGTATAAATCATTTTAAGCACAATGGTTGTTAGTTTTTGTACATACATCGTATTTTTTTAGCTAGGAATGGTAGTTGAAAAATTTATCTTCATTCACTCAAGAATGAATAAGAAATGGTGAAAAATGAATACAGTTTAAATTAATACAGGGATAATATACCTGTGTGATGGATATCTTTATTTTACATATTACTTCCTAAATTGATGTAGAACATGAGAGAAATTCAGGTTTGTATTCTTCATTTCAACACTGGTTGCCTTGATTGGCTCAGATTGTCTCCCTGCCGCATGTTGCTGAATTTCTCCCACAGAAACAGCAGCAGTCGTGTAGCATCATCCACAGCTTAAGGGAGAGTCAACAGCAGGAGCTCAGCCGCTTCCTCAACCCTCCCAGTATCGAGACCACGCTGCCCAGTGAAGATGCCAGCGCCACCAACCAGGACAACCCCTCCCAACCAGAAGTGAGCCATTTTCACACGGACACATTGCGATCTCTACGCAAACAGTCTGAAGGTCACCAGTATCGAGCCTAAAGCTGTCGATTTTATTTGACGTGTTGCACACCAGTACTTTCACATGAAGGTAATGTGGTTGCCAATACATTGGACTTCTGTAGTGTTCTACACAGATGACTAGATAACAGAACTAATGCTGTTTCACAGCTATTGCTACTTACTTGTTATGTTCCAGTTGTTCCAATGCCTCATGTTGATTGGGTCGTATTGCCCACATAAATGCAGAAACAAAATTAGGTATACAAAAAATAAAGTTGGCCATTTTACGTAGGAATGCCGCTCAGGTCATTTATATTGAAAGGTAAATAGAGTGGTCTCTTAATTTTCTTCCAGAGCTGTATTCGTTTTTTATAACAAGACAATCAGAAAACCATGCGATGTTTTTTTCTCTCTTCGTGATCCACGTAGATGAGTGGCTTGCAGCAGCTTTTGAGTCCCACGCTGTCAGACCGCGGCTGCCACCAGCAGGACTTATCAGACACGGGCAAACCGCAAAGGAAGCTGGGTCAGTGGCGACTGCCGGCAGGTGAGGGCCTTATACCCCAATAGCAGCTGTGTATGAACTGCAGTTACAGTCGATATTCTGGCAGATGCTTCTATATGAAGAGGAAAACCATTAGGTAGAACTTATCAATCATCAGAGGTAGAACATTGACTTTATTTTGACTAAATTAGTTTCGGTTATTGATTTAAAGCTAAAAATAACAGATGTTGTGTGTAGATTTGTTAAAATGCAGCTGTTTCCTTATCAGTGAACAGTAACTTTGCCATTTTACTGCACGAGATTTTACAAGTTTTGCTCAAAACTCCAAAATCACTTAAGCATTTGTCTTAGTTTCTAAACAGACCCCTTGCATGGCAATGACCTTTCCGCCGCGTGCTGTTGGGTTTTGAGCCCGGATGAATGGCGGAGAGATGCTGTCTATTGAATGTCGTGCTTAAGTACCAGGGTTGGCTCTTGGCTTTCACCTCCGACCGTCTCTATTTAAACTTTCTTGTCGATGACTTTTCAGCACCTAAACCTATTAGTCATTCTGTTTCTTCTGTCAACTTGCGCTTTGGAGGTCGGACTAGCGTGAAGTCGGTGGTGTGCAAGATGAATCCGGTCAGCGACGAGATATCTTCCGGTTCGGAGATCAAGAAGTGGTGGACGCGGCAGCTGACTGTGGAAAGTGACGAAAGTGGTGATGATCTAATTGACATTTGAAGGAACAGAGCCACATTCAGTACCACTTGTGCAAGAAACCACATTCAGGAAGATGATTTTGAATACTTTCTTCTGTTTCATGCTCAGTACCAAGGCACAAGTATTTTTCGTGTAGTCGACTGAATATTCTGGACCATTCCTCTGTCCCTGTGAAAATGCTATTCAAGTATACCCTTTAAATACTTGTAGCTTCTGATTTTAAGTACTTGCAATGTGTTACACATTCAAGGGAGATGGCGACTGTATATTCTGCTAATCAAGTGTGGGATTTGTGCAATCACACAGTTTGATCCAGGATAATTGAGAATTTACTTCTGCTGTGTGACCTACATGTTTTTACCTATTTATATTCTGTGAAGAGACAAATTATAAAAGCCAAGTTAAAATACCTCTATAGATAAGCAGTGAAATATCCCTATCAATGTATCTGTGATTGTTATTTGTGCCACTGTGTTGTCCTTGTCACACTCTGAGTATTGTACATACTGTATTACTGACTTAGCCTTAGCTTGCTGTTTTGCTGCAGCGGAACATTCAGAATGCAGATTTTTTAAAAATTTTTTTAATGGCTGAAGGGAAAAATAATAGATTGCAATATGTAGAATTTGAGGTATATGTGACATAAAATATATATTTTTTACATATTTCTACTATTTAATTTCACAATAGTATTACAGTAAGAAATTCCACCTGTTGATGCAGCACATGAAATTTTATTAATTTATTTATTTATATTTAATTTTTTTTTCCCGAGCAAAATGGAGGCAGGGGAGAATAGTGACGAGCCATTTCGTATTTATTGAAATTAATGAGGTTTACAAATTTATCATGCATAATTATTCTGATTAAGTGTTACAAGGAACTCATATGTTTACATTGTGTATTTAGGTCAGTACAACAAATATGAACTGAATGTAAATTAAAATAAAAACTATTTATGTTCATTTCAGCAACCACTAGTTGTCAGTGTCTTAGATGTTTATGTTACTCTTTATGTTTGTCTTTTATAAAAGATCTTTATAACTTAAATAACAATGATTAATTACAGAACTTACTTAATGAACGTATTTTATATGTGTTTCATGAGATTGTTGTGAATGAATGTATAATGTCATGGATTTATTCTTGGTGTCAGATTTCAGGTATGACACATTCTGTAATAGGTAATATAGCATAAGGTGGGGGTTTGGGGTGAAAATAAAATGATGCGATATAAATAACATACATCATAAAAAAAAGTTAAAATGACATATTTTTTCGCTAATGCTGTGCACAATAAAACACCAGCATATTCAATATTTACTTGCCTCTTTGTATACCTTGCACTCATTTGGAAACATTGTTTCTATTTTGTCAGTAATTGGATTAGTAACATGTTATCAAGGGTTTATGGGAAACTAAAAGTTTTAAATATAGATTTCTTGGTACATAAAAGTTGGTCCAAAAGCAGACATACTGATCAACATCTGTATTTTTTATATATAAACACCTATACATATGATGATTTGCAAATCATACATGTACAAGATGCCAAGGCTTGTTGTCTCTAAAATTATATTTTGATCCAATCAGTCCTACTACAGCGGACGAATGCGTTCATGAAAAACATCGCATTCACTGAAATTACGTAGTGAGATACACATATCCAATGGGAAAAGTAGGGTTAGAGGAATGTGACTCCAAAACTTAGTAACTTACACAAAACAAAATGAATTAAATAATAAAGACAGTGATACCAATGGGCAATAATGTAATTATATTGATTTCAAACAAGAAATAATATTACATTAATGAATTAAGTGTCTGCTATGAGTCTTACGAATCTCAAAAGAATTCACTTCTAACCGCTTCAACTGAACGGACTGTGGTACGCGGTGGGGCACCGAAAGGCAACACGGCTACAGTCTATGGAAAGCAAATGTAAGTGAATTAAAATAGGTTGCTGTGTGTTTTTGTATAATCAATTGTCGATTTTTTCCAGATATTTTTAGACAGTAATACTTTGACCTGTGTAATGTGTGGATATACAAAAAGTTTAATTCTTTTAGATTTGAAAACTGGTTGGCAAATGGTGGAAAGTTCAGGTTCAGAAAGTACAAATCCAGTTCAAGGTTTTGTTTCAACCATGCAGTTGAGTATAAAGAGTCACATTCACAGAGCACTCAACTGGTTGGTTGAAACAAAATCTTGATCTGGATTTGTGGACTTGAACTGTCCACCTCTGCTGGTTTGACTGAGTCACTGAAAGGAGTTTAAGTACTTTCTTTCTGACTGAAAATAGTTTCCAACTTGGATACTAATAAATCATTTACATTAGAACAGATTTGCGATGTGACATCATGCGTTGTAGACGAACTGACTGTACTATATTAGTTGTGTTTTTAGCATAGCTAAAATCTAATATCTCTTATGTTAAATAGCTAAAATCTCTTATGATAAATAGCTTTAAAGAATACACTCAGTTGTGTCCTTCTGTAGACTGCAACCTAATGGAAAAAGTGTCACATTTTGTGTACTTCTTATAGGTCAGTTACACTAGTTCTGCATGCATAGCCAGTACTCAGTTATAAGTAGCTGATCCCTGTTTAAAAATCATCCCACTAGACCTATGTGAATCAGTACTGCAATAGCTACCTTGCTGCATAGCAAATGCTATTCGGTAATTAACAATTACTCAGTCAAATGGGGTATTTCAGACGTCTTTGTTAAAGCAAGGTGGGCTTTTACGATTTTCGATGCAGTTCATTAAATTGATTTTGTTCCATTTGTGTAATTAGTTTTGATGTGGGCCTTGAAGAATGTTATTTAATGCATGGAGGATGTGCCCTCTTAATTATGGAATCTCAGCCACAAAATTTTAACATTTGCATAGATTACATCTTAGACCATCATTTTATTCTACTACCAAGATTTACCTTACAAATTATTTGTGTATTTAATTTGTTATTTATTAGTCTGAGCCTAGACCTTTTTGTTTCATTTCTGCCTTTTTAGTTTTTAATTAGAGTAATTTTGCCATCACAGAATGCCATAATGTGGTGATTATCTGTACTTAATAGCACCCAGTGGTTTACATACAGTAGATTTGCTCAGAAGAGAGATCTTCCTCAAATACCAGATGTTATTTGAATTTTATATGCATTCACCCATAACCTTATACAGTAACTTAGCATACAGTTTTGCCATTTGCCCACATTTCTAAACTTATGTGTAACATCAAGTGTCAAGAATGCCCTGGATTCTGTAAGCTAGTGTATATAATGAGCAGTTCTAAACATTCACTGCTTACTGGGTGAGTATGACAGGTTATAATGCATGAGCGCCCAAAGGCTGGGTGAGTATGACAGGTTATAATGCATGAGCGCCCAAAGGCTGGGTGAGTATGGCAGGTTATAATGCATGAGCGCCCAAAGGCTGGGTGAGTATGACAGGTTATAATGCATGAGCGCCCAAAGGCTGGGTGAGTATGACAGGTTATAATGCATGAGCGCCCAAAGGCTGGGTGAGTATGACAGGTTATAATGCATGAGCGCCCAAAGGCTGGGTGAGTATGGCAGGTTATAATGCATGAGCGCCCAAAGGCTGGCAGAAACACCTCCTTTAATGGTGTTGCATTAAAGAACAATCACAATCCTTTCCTAGACTTTCCTACAAGTCACAACGGCTCTCCGCAGCAATACAACTTCAATGTTGAGGGGAATCAACATGATACTGGACTGGCTTTCTGTGTCTCACCATAAGTTGTGGATGTTCTGATGTCTGACCTGGCACACGTATTCCATTTAAGAACTTCAAGAAGCTTAATAACTTATATTGATCCCGAATGGAACACATTTACCAATACGGGTTCATAAATTCGAGAACGAACTTACTGTGTTACGACCCGGCTCAAGGCAGTAACAAACAAGGAGGACACGCGTTTAAGTTATAAAACTCAAGGATTTGTCAAAGAAACTTAACCAAAGCAAAATTAAAAACCTCGTCAAGGATAATAACTAATGCCAAACTATCAGTAGGAATTGATAAGGTCAGTAGTATGGGGTGGATGTTTGGATGAGTGAGGAATAAGGTGCCGTGCAATGTAAAAAGCAGTTCAACATACCTACCTACCTACTGACCTACCAACCAACCAACAAACAAACAAACACTGAGAACTACACATGGCTCTCTGTGTGGTTCAGGCCTGCCTGAGATTTGAAAAGGTCGACACGGATGAGGCAAATTTTAGGTAAGAAGCTGGGAGAAGCCAAGTTAAGGAGAGAACACACACAAAAAACCCAGATGAACAACTGGATCATAAAAACTGAAACCAGTTTACTGTGACCTGGGGACTGTACACTGCCGTTTGCAGGACGAGCTGAAGGTTGGTGGAGCACATGAGAGCTGCATCGTGAGGAAGCACTTCTGGGATATTCTGTGGTATTCGGAAAGAACTAAAAAAAAATACTCTAGTACTTGTTTCCAGTACCTGTCAGAATCCTGACCTCAGGGGACATCTACTGTTGGATATCTGTTAGCAATAGATGATCTGTTAAGCAAAAGTGGCAGCAGAATATTTTCATTGGCATCTAAGCTTAAAATCTCAGAAGCATGTTTGGTCAGAGAGCAATAGCTGCAGTGTTGCAATAAGGGGTGGATAGTTAGAATGGAGGTTGAACTACTTTTTTTAAAATTGCTTGTTATGTCGATTTGGATGGAATGTTATGGTTCAAAATGGTACAGAGAGGTATAGTACAGCATATGGTGATATGGGATTTTTGAGAGAGACAAACCTGTAAGCTTTTTGGTGAAGCCTTCCTTGACTGTACTGCTTAAATTATATTGAGAACATTTTCAGACCAATAACCACTAACTTAACAATCACAGAACATGGTTAATAATTCACGGGATTTGCTCCACATACATTTATTGTAGGGCTAATCTTCCCCCTGCAGTTTCTCAGTTCATAATGTACAGTTTTGCAGTGTCTCAGAGGGGGAAGAAAATCACCTTGGAGTTAAACAAAAGTAGCGTATATATGGTATATATATAATTATTTTTTACTTAGCTCATTAAAATAGTACGGTGATTGCAGATGAGTAAACCTCTCAGATTAATGTCAACTCCGTTATACTGACAAAATCATTTGAATTAAGGAATAGAAGACATGTTAAAGATGACAGCATTGGACTGTTTACTAAAATTCAGCATTCGGTTACGTTTAATGAATATCATTAGTCAAAACGTCTGCAAAGCTGAATTTCTAAATTGCTAGTGTTTATGTTGTCCAGATAGTTGATATATAATCACACAATGATGACTGAAGTCTGTAAATGTTCTAAGGAATATTTTATAATCTTTTTTTTCTTCTGCACGTTTCAATAAAACTGTACATTGATGCTCATGGCGTCAGTGAAATTGAATCAGAATCATGTTGGAAAACAAGTCATGAAAGATGTTTAATTCAATCCAATCCAGGGCCTTTCTATTTTTGTACTTGGCCTTGTAAAAATGTATTTATGCCATTTTCTCCACTCATTAATAAAGTAAATTAGCAGACTGTATTCCATGACAACATTCACCACAGGAAATACAGTAATCTGGTTTCCATGTTTTTAAACAGATGGTAACCAGTACAATAAAAGCATTGAATTATTTTAGCAGCAGGCAGCTCAGGCAATTAACAACTGGCATTACGTGTTGATTAAAATCCATTCGATGCTGATGAAGAGAAGACTGGTCCCAGTTTTGTGCACAATCTGTTGGCAGACATCCGAGGAATGCTCTCGGACTATTTTGACCTTGATCTAGAACCACAATGGCTATTTCATGTTTTTAATTTAATTTTTCTTTTTTTTTTTGTTATAGTCCCACATCATTTAAACCTTTAGGCTTTATTTTTAAATAAAGGTCAGAGTATTGTTCCATTGTTTAAAAGGCCGAATCCTGCTCTGTAACCCCGATCGGTTTTTAATTGTTGTTAATGGCTGTCGGAACCCTTATCTGTTCCCTGTCTGAGACACGTGGAATAAGAACAATTGTCATATCACTTTGTGCCAATAATATCATTGCCTACAACAGATTATCAGAGGCATCTTCAAGGTCCCCAGTGGGACTGGCACGGCTACCTGCTGTGTCACAGCGCTCTTTGATGATCACAGCTAGTTTAGCTTTCAGTCTCCTGTCCACAACATTTCCCCGTTCCCTGTGTATTCATAGTCCGTATTCCCATCAACCGAGACTCATCTCTACTCACCTCAAAGCAACGGCTGGACAAAAGGATATATTGTATAAAAGTACACAGTGCTAATTTATTGTTTTGAAGTTTTTATAGCTACATTGTTACTATTGAATGACATTAAAACTTGGCGCAGGGCTCATTTGTCTATAATTACTATGGTGTGTTTTATTATAGAATATCGGCATTTAAAAACATTTGAAATTATTTTTAGACTTTAGACCCTCACATTCTTTTCTGACACCTTATATAGCATTTATCTATAAAAATGCCTTAGTGGAAGCACTTCCTACAGAAATTAGACTAATGTTGGTCAGGGGCATCTACAGGATACCTAAGACATATTGTACAAGCTTCTCGAATTGCCATTTTTTGGCCACATTTATGAATTTTGGGCTTTGTATTGAAGTTTAATGACTGATTGAATTCTTTTCACTTTCAAAGAAGTGCATTCACTTTGTGGGATGATGAACGTAGAAAATGACTAAACCTTGCTCCTTAATCAACAGTGGTCAATTGCAACCCAAGAAATAAGTGAGATTGCACTTTGTCTTTGAGGCAGGGGATCTCATTTCCACAAAACACCTAATCAGGACCATTCATCTGGCTTTTGTTTCCTGTCGTCCACACCTGGCTTTTTTTCTATTTTAATTATTCCAAAAACGGGTCCGGCCACCGCCAGCACTGAAATATGGCCGGCATATTTCAATAGAAATTATGCGGGCTCAAACCAATTCAATTACAGAACAATCAAAGTAAAAAGGCCTCTAATTACTTTAAAAGGGACCTGAGAGAGACAGCTCCACCAATGAATGGCGGAAGCATTCAGAACAGGACACAATGTGTAACTGCAGGGGGTGCTACGCTCACGGTAATACACAGAGGCAAGAGCAGCGAGAACAAACATTTTATGCAATTAAAATCAGCTGCAGTACTTCAAATATATTTGATTTGACAAATTATACAGGTTCTGTTCCCTTTCTATAAACATGTTAATGACTGGAAAAGAAAGTACAAGGCAGTTTAGGTCTAAGGTTACGCTGCTTCTGTAGACATGCAATCGTCTCTATGCACATTTGAAGAACCCTCCCCTAAATAATTTTTTGCCTTTGCTTTGCCCTGAAAGAAAGTCCCGATGTCATGCTTTGGTAAGACAGAACCTGTCTGCTGATTAATAGAGTCAAAAACAAGAAAACGATTCCAATCTGATCTCTTTCTGATCTATTTCAGAATATTGTCTGAAATTGCTAAAGCAATATTAAACTGATACAAAAAAATAATCCACATCTCAATAGAATCGATGAGTGTCCAAATGCGGCACCAATTCCTATAGCTGTCATCAAAGAATTACTTTAATCTCTGTCTTTCAGATTCCGCAGATATTCAGTGTGCTTGAAACAGTGGAGTATCTTAATGCATGTATCTATCAAATACCCTCTTCACCTGCTGTGCTCTACCTAGTCATTATGGTGAGTGTGTCAGACACTGAGCGTTTTGAAAGCAAAATGCAAAAATGCAGACTTCATCTTCTTGGATTGAGTAGAATTAAGCAGTGAACTGGAAGTAACCAATGCTGATATTATGCGATACCTTAGAACATATTAAGGTAACATATTAACATTTTTCCTCATGTCAATTTTTTTCTCATATCAAAATTAATTATATCATTTCACTACTGTGAAAAATCCTTAATAAATGCTTGCCTTTAATACTTCTTTGAAATTTTCAATTCTTGTATGATTAAATTTGTCAAATTAAGTTGTCTTTTATTCATCTTCCTATCTTGTATTATTTTTAGTTTTGTTTCTGATATATTCAAATTATTATTTTATTTTGTCAGGTATGCTGTAAAATCCACCCAGCATCATTCAATAATGAATTTTATTATTGTTTTTCTTTTCTTATTATTCTTTTTGTTATGATGCCACCAAGTTTTGCGTATTCTTTTAAAAGCATTTGTTAAACCTGTGTCATTTGAATATCACAGCAGCTTGCAGGAATATGATTAAGGCAGAGTATTCACAGAGTGATTTAGCATTGCTGATTAAAATTGCACTTACATTACTACAGCTGCCGGAGGCGTGTGGTTCTACGAGGCGATGATAAGCGGAGCAGGAGTGGAGAGATACAGACGGGCTCCACTTCTGCCCGCTTTTCCGAGGGGACATCACGGATCCTTGCCTGTTTCTGGGAATCTAGACACAAAATCAGAGGTCAAGTCCTAGCAACTGATATTATTGATATTAATACCATTATTATTTTCATGCTTTCTGAGTATTTTATGCGATTTACCTACCTTACAATTTCACGCTTAGTTACATTTGAACTACTGACGTTTTATATTTGTTCTTAATTGGTGTAGTCATTTATAACTGGCCTGTAACAATCAAATGCATCTTTTTTTGCTGGTACACTAACTACCCTCTGCCTTATGGGGTGGCCAGCGTTGCATGTTCAGATTCACTCTCTACCTTGTCTGTGAACAGGTTGTCTGTCCATCCTGTGTTTGTCGTGTGGGTTTCTCCACTAGTAGTCTGAAGATATTCAAGTCATGTAGAATGTGTGTCCTGCAATGGACTAACGTCCTGTCATGGGTGAATCCCCCGCCTTGCACCCTATGTTTCCTAAAATAAGCTCCAGGCCCCCGCATGAACCTGTCAGCGCCCATCCCCCCCACCCCCACCCCCCAAAGATGGCCTAACCTGTAAACTCATCATGAGTGAGCAACACACGTTATTTACTGGTATACATGAAGCACGAACATGAGATACATAGAAACCATATAATAAGTTATACAATTCATTTAATTTATTATTAAATCAACTCATTGCAATGGATTCATGTAAATAGATGTTTGAAAACCATAACATATATAATTATTTCCCATTTCTTCAAAGTTTTCTGACCGGAACCCAGAAGTTAATGGTTCTTTGAGGATTTTCATAGTCTATGCTTGACAAATGGCAAATGTCACTACAGTATTCTCCTGCTAGGCATAATTTTATTAAGTGCAAATATCACTGTGCACCTTAGGAGACATCCGAAAGGTTATTCCAGCAGCTGTACCAGTTCCGTGTATATTAGCCGAGATTTTACAGTTGAGGGGCCCCAAGTTGATAGATACAGCCAGTCAAGCATAGGAAAAGAATCACTAAGTAGATGCAATAAGAAGCCTCATTGAAAAATAAAATCATGTTTATTTAAAAGCCTTAAAGATATTTAATAACACAATGGCAGGTATGTAGCAGACATACATATAGGGTAAATCATTGCCCACGTTTAGTGGCTCCAGTAATTTGTTGACTCATTCATCCATGCAGGATCTGTATGTTTAATGCAGTTCTCAAGGGGGAACAAAAACAGCAGTGAGGCTGAGCAATGGGTCTCAGCGTGAGCGGAGCAGAATTATCATCTGCAAGCCCTCGGAGGGAGCAGCGGATCCTCTGTAATTGCTGTTTTATTTCTGCTTTAGAAATAAAAAACTAATGACCCAGCTAAATACACCAGCCACAAAACTGGGCCGAAGAATAGTAAAATGAAGATTCAGTGCATGTACTGTACAGACGGTCATTTCCCCAGGCTCTGGAAGTGTGAGTATGCGGTTTAGTAATATTCAACAAACCTTATAGCAAACTTCATAACAAATGCATTGTTAATTTAACTAGAGGCTGTCTCGCACAAGGTATTATGTGATTTGAAAAAATGTTTTTTATTTTCCTGTGCCCTTAATTCTGTTTTTGTATAAACTTGGCGCATCCAACTTTTTAGAATAGTTTTAATGGCAAAATACTTGCGATTTTTTTTAATTATTTTGTAAAATGTTCATCTTGTATTGTAAACTTTTGATTACACAGGGTTACAAAAAAAAATTTTTGTGAGTTGTCTAATATATTTCTGCTGATTTAACATATTTCTGGCCCACAGAACACGAATATGGCATCAGTTTTTGTAGATCAGGTCAGGTTTTTCAGCTAAGTTGATTTTAAAATAGTGCGATTTTCAGTCTCGAAAAATTTTAATTTACCACAAAATTAACTTTATATATGCAAATTGTATGTTCAATCATCACTGTTCAAAACTTGGGGCTTAAATTTCCTTTTCCTTGAAGTTCTGGAATGTCCAGCGGCAGGGATGTCTCTAGTCAGATTCCAACAGTAGTCCGCCATCATTACTGCATCCCACCGACCTTGGTACCTGTTCTCCATCTCCTTCATCTCCTGATGGAAACGCTCGCCCTGTTCATCACTCATAGATCCAAGATTTTCCGGAAAACGATCCATATGTGAGTATAAGTAATGCATCTTGATGCTCATGTTGCATCCGAGGTTCCTGAAAGCAGTCAACATATTCGTGACAAGTTCCGCGTAGTTAGGGGCCTTATTGTTGCCCAGAAAGTTTTTCACAACCATAACAAAAGCCTTCCACGCTTCCAGCTCCACTTCGTTCATTGACTTTTCAAACTGAGGATCTGTGATGAGCACTGGGAGAGTCTTGGTCGCTAATTACAGGAAGTTCTCCAAAGACAAGTATTGGGATTTCATCGCAATGAGCTACAGGACGACGTGCTGATTCAAGATCAGGATATGTCAGGTTGTTCTGTTTTTTTCTGTTTATCCCAGTCACATCAATAGCGCAAAAGTAGCAATCAGTGCCATGGTTTCTCGGCTCCCTCCAGACCATGGGTATTCCAAACTACCCTTGGTCCACTGACGCAGATACTCAGTGCAGTTTTTGCATACCATGTGTGGTGCCCAAGCTTTGTCTTGGTCACCTAGTGCCATACTGAAATAAGCAAGGTATGCACGCTTTACGAAACTTGTGATTGGTTTCCTGTTATGAACAAGAGTGTATTCTCCGCAAATGTAACAAAAGACATCAGGCTTATTTCTGCAAGATCTTCTTAATGATGCCATCTCATTAACTTCGAAACTCTAAATAACAATATTTGTAATATGCAGCAACAAAATTTTAAGTATAGGCCTATAAATGAGAAACACACACGCACGCAGACAATGTAGTTTACGTAATGCTTTGCATGGCATCAGTTTATCTAATTTCGACAATAGATCAAAAAGTTGACCTGGTAGCGCAAAACCAATGTGATTTTTGGATTTAGCGCATTAAAATTATCCTAGATCAGCTATAAAAAGTTAGACCTTTTTTTCACTGTTGACCAGTGTTATGAGTATTTTGTTATTTTTCCATCCATCCAACCACTCATTGCGTACAGGGTCACAGCCCAGTGCATACCAAGGAAACCCAGGGTGTGATGTAGAGAACACCAATCCATCACAAGACTATGTATAGCATGCACTGTGTAAGTATGGTAATACATTACTGATGCGATGCTGTCAGCTCTGGCTATTATCCAGGAAATTCTGGAAATTACAAAGCTGTTCTGATGTGCAGACACATATACGGCTGCAGCATGTTATAGGCAATAGCACATTAATACCTTTTTTTTTGTTTCTTTTACATAAAATACTTTATGTTATTTTGAATGACGTAAAACGTTTCAGTATACTTCATTATAATTTACAGGATCTGCTCTAAAAGCCATTTGGGGAACTTGAATGAAGGAAGTGACATGAAAAATAATTAAATAGTTGACTGTTAATGCCATTGCGCACAGCCATTTGCTCACAACAGAGTCATAATAAAGTCACCAGTTTTACTACAGTACATTTTAGCAGGAAATAAACATGTATATACCTGGTCAGTCACTCTGTTTAGCTATAGGCCAAAGCATAATGAAACAAAGTATGTTTTCATAAATCTCTTTTACCTAACTCTAGAGGCCTGGGAATTCATTTTTTTTCTTCAGTTTTTTATATTGTTGTAAATATTGTCAGTTATTGTAACGCTTTGTTAGCTATTTTGCCTGATTATGTATGAATCTGTGTCCTGCACATTACTAGGTCCTGGCTATTCTTTATTTCATTCATTTTGATGTATCTACTATATTCGTTGCCTAAAAGAATAATTTCAAGCGACACAAGTGATTGCAAAATGGGTTGAGCTGGACAAGAGTGATGAGGAGGAAGACATGGACAGCTTCTGTTAACAGTGAGAACTCTGATGGTGAGGATACAGAAACGGACAATGCTACTACCCTCACTGATGAATCTGACACCACATCTGACAGCTTGAGGTCTGCAAATGATGAAGAGGTTCAGCCACCCACTCAGGTGGTCCAGACACCTCCTCAGTGCAGCACCAGTGTAGTATATACCGGCAAAAATAAACACATCTGCTCTGCAGATAGTCAGCCACCTCGTCTGTGACAAAAGGCTCACTAGAGAGAGTCCGCTGGATAAAGCTGAATCTGTAGAAAATTAAGTTTATGATTTTTTTTTTTATTTTTTTTTTAAGAGAAAATACTAAAGTTGATAGTTGAGAGTACAAACAGATGTTCAGTGAGTGGTTGCTAGTTGACCTGGCTAAAATCATGAGCATTACTGGTCTACTTGATTAGTTGGGAGTCTCTCAATCACAGCATAAATGTCTCCGTTCACTTTAGCCAATCTCTAGTTCCAGTTCCTACACTTTGACGACAATGACTGTCATATCGAACAGCAGCAGACTAACAAATTTGCAGCACTTTGCCAGCTCTGGGATCAATTTACGAAGAATTGTGTTACGACCTTGTTGGGAGGTTTGCTGCTGTACTTGACGGTTTCTCGTTGCTGTTCCTTTTCTCTCTGTCTTGTTTTCACACTTCAGCGGTGCTGCAATCTATGGGAATACCGAAAATTACTCCACTCTAATGGGTAGCAAAAGAGGGAAAGAATGAGGAGGAAAGCAGGTTGACCAAGAGCAGAAGAGGCTGCTTCTTCCGCAACTGTCTTCCTGGGAATTGTTACATTTCTCTTCTGTATAGTTTCATGTATTGCAAGTTCACTTGTGTCTGGAACTTGTAGAGCATGGGGGCCACATCCTTTGGGCACATGAGGGTTTTTGGGTGCATTTATGGTTAGATAAGGCTATAGAGTTAGAACTGTATCCGCAATGATTGTCTTCTTCCATCTGGCAATGAAACACTTTTAAAAAAAAATTTAAATTAGTGGGTCAAAAAGCATACAACGTAAGGTGAGAGCAGATTGTTGAAAAGGAAAGAAAGGGAAAAAAATAATAAAATTACCTCAGAAAATACAATGACAGAACAATTAGGTATTATGTGGTATATATGTGTTGACTGTTGAGGTTGCATACTTTCCCCTTAACGGTGGGCGTATGTTGTGTGTGAGTGTGTGAGTGTGTGTCTTTTTAGAGATGGAAGAGAGGAGAGGGAGGAGTAAAAGGAAGATTGATTAGGGAAAGGCTGTTCTTTGGTCAACCAAGGCAGGCCGGGCCCTCTGCGCACCGCGAGATGGCCTGAGGGAGAGGAGTGGCAGCCCCCAGGACAATGCCCCACCCAATTTGTATTACAATAAATCATTGGGGTCCGATTGCGATTGGTTGGGAGCATTTTGGGGAGAGTGTCTCAGGCAGTATTCCATACTCAAACGAGCTAAGGTTCATTCTGCAGTTGTCATGAAGTCCATGTTGCGTAACGCTTAGATCCCATCAGGTCCATATCAGTGCTGCTAGTTAAATTCAAGGAGGTTGAGCTGAAACTCACAGCTTAATCACATTCCTGATCACAGCTCATACCTACCTTTTGCAAACATCTCCACTCTTTTCTGTTTTCTGTAATGTTAGCATGCCCAGGGAGGTTAGGCTGCCAGTTGACCAATGTTTTTTTTTTGTACTTGGGAGTTTTTGGTTCCTCTCCTCTGTTGTCTTCTGCCTTTCTTCATTTAACTTCTTTTCTTCCTTTTTTCCCGTTCTGTATCTCTCTCTCTAATGACGTTTCATGTATCACAGCACATCCATGTAAAGCGCTTTGGGATGACCCTGTTGTGAAAGGCGCTATATAAAGTTAAAATGAATTGAATTGAATTGAGGAGGACCAAACCCAGCCTCTGTGTTTACTCACACTGGAGATGGAGTCCTAAGGTAGCAGCGAGGGGGGGGGGGGGGGTTAGTGCCTGCTTCTCCAGCCCTGCTGCTCTGCCCATCAGATAGCAGAACCTGGAACCTGCCCCAGAATGGGGGCCCACGTGGGGCCTTTTCCAAACTAGCCCCTACTACCCCAGACCCGCTTCCACGCGGTTCGCATGTTCATATGGAGGATCCGCCACATCAAGGGCCATTCTGAACCATTTGGGGCAGAGTGAACATGGGCTATAGAACCTTCCGACACCGAGCCAGCATTGATGCTCATCGAGCGCCATTCCAAAGCGATTAGGGCAGAGTGAGCAATCCTGACTTAATGACATCATGCAACACATTTTAAGTTCAAGATGGAAGACGTTCTGTACAAATGCATGTTCCGTGTGACTATGTATACAAAGATTTACTCCTAAATAAATACTGGAACAAAGTAGTGCACTTGCTCCACTTCTTGTGCCTGACCCTAGACTGAGAAAATTCCAGTATTTCAGCTCCATCATATAACATGGAGATTACACCATGTTTCTGTCAGAAATACATTCTGTATGCTGTGCTGAAGAAGATGAACTGGTATTGTGTAATGTTCCACTTTCTCTGGGGTACCCTAGTTAAATCATGTAATCTTATGTGATTCACTTTCCTATCTGTCATATTTGTCCCATGAGGCAAGAACTGAAGTTACCGGCTTCATTGAGAAACATCTGTCTCTATTTTTGAATGTTCTTTCCCAAACGCATGCGTAACATGATATTGATATTGCCAATCCTTACCCAATTCAGTAATGTGCATATCGTGTTAATCCATCAAAAAGACGCCTTAAGCCACAAGAAGTCTTGTATCTTTAGGAATATGGTTTGGTGACTGAAAGCTGTTGCTCTGGGAATTCCCACTGTAACTTGGTCTTAAAACTTAATGGGACAGTATGATTTTGTACTGGCTACAGAAAGACGAAAGCAGTTACAGAGCTGGATTCTTTCCCCTTAATTGAGGACTGTATCAATAGAGTAGGATCAGCTAAACTTGTAACAAACCTTAACATTTTGAAAGGCCATTGGTCAGTTTTATTAACTGGCTGTGCCTCTATTTTAGAGGATGCACAATTAGCTCCGAATCTTGCAAAGTATGAATTTACTTAAGCAAACAGATGGGTCAAGGTCAATTACAGCTTTCCCATTGATGATTTTCCTTTGCCACAAACCTGTCATGAAGTAGTACCAAGGTTTCTTAAAATAACAGGGTATCACTGTATGTTTTGTAAAAAAAATCTTTAACATTGTAGTTCCCTTTGGTGACATCTTGACAGTCCAAATTGCCAAAATGTTTTTGACACAGATTAAAGGATAGTCAAAATTTCCTGATTGGAAAACCAAATGATAGGTCACATGGGGGCAGATTAACTTATCTGGTTGTGCTAGGCTGAGCTAAGCATGGACATGCTGATGTTTCCGTTTTTCCTGAGGCAGAGCTCTGACATTTGGCAGAGCCCTAGGCTATAGTCTATGATAGTCTATGCATTAATCAGCCATTGCTGTCAACCTGTACTGGAAAACATCTGACTGAAACCTCTCAAGTCACATTCAGATACTACACCTCCCAAAGCTGCCAGACTTCCTCTGAAATCATGTTATTTTGATGTCCCATCAAAAGCTATTGACTCAATGTCAACTGGTGACGAGACAAGAAAGTGACACCGTATCTCATGTCCAGTATCACTGGAGTGCAAAACTACTGTTCAACCCTGTTGCAATGACCACAGAAGTGTGACTGTACAGTGTTCATTTGCTATTTTGGACTTCCTCTGTTGGCCCCAAGAGATTGG
Source organism: Paramormyrops kingsleyae (assembly GCF_048594095.1). Taxonomy (NCBI): domain Eukaryota; kingdom Metazoa; phylum Chordata; class Actinopteri; order Osteoglossiformes; family Mormyridae; genus Paramormyrops; species Paramormyrops kingsleyae. The sequence continues at coordinate 69,735,454 of NC_132797.1, forward strand.
GCTCCCCCTTTGAGTCTGGTTCCTCGCAAGGTTTCTTCCTACTAAAGAGTTTTTCCTTACTACGGTCGCTTCTGGCTTGCTCTCTGGGGGCATTGATCAGGGTCAATGTAAAGCGCTTTGAAATAATGTAATTTTGTGAATTGATGTGCTATATAAATAAATTTGAATTGAATTGTATTGAATATTGTGTCAGAGCATGGGAAATAGTCTCTGTATCGTTGTCATCATAACACTCCAGTCCAACCTTGACATAACGTGTTCGATATGTCAATACTTCTTCTCGTATCATCTTTCTCTCTTCATGAAGTTACATTGATGAAGTTTAGTCAATAAAAAAAACATTTTGCATTATTCAGTGCTGAGACTTCTGGTCCATTTGAGTTGTCAGAAGTCCCCCAACTACTTTGGTGACATTATTAACTTTAAGTGGAGGAGTGGCTATGGTAAAAGTGGGGCCCCTCTTTGGGGGCCACTTTTTTTAGAGGAGGCCCCTGGTAAACCCGCACATCCAAGCGGATCTAGCTGCCGGTCGCTCACAAAAACAACTCAGCAATTGAAAGGTTACCTAGGTTACTAGCTTTACTTTTAGGAACAGCTATTCCATAATTAGGCAACATGGTGGTTTACAACGTAGCAGCGCTTTATGCATGACTGTTATACCCTGTGTGTGTGGAGTTTGCAGGTTTTCTTGTATCGTGTAGTTTACTCCCACAGTTATGTGAGCTGGCATCCTTAAATTGACTGTAGACAGAGTCGACTGGCTTGCTAAGTCGCTGCCCCCTCAGAAGATGGTGCCGTAGGCAGCCGTCTGTGTTGCCTAATGGGTTGACCGGCTCAGCCCATAGTGTTTGTATGAGAATAATATGCTGACGTACCATGCAGAGAGCCTCCCTACTCCAGCTACAATGCTGGGTGAAATAAGCCCCAGTGACTTCATCATGTTTAATTTGGTTTAAATACTGACATTCCAAGAATATCCCAAGTATATTCAGCTAGAATCTGAAGTCTTATAATATATTGGGTTATTTTACATTACTATTACAGTATTACTCAAGGGTGTGAATTTGGGTATGGGTGTGGGGGTTCTGTGTGTTTTTATTGGGGCGGGGCTTTCTGGGCCGATTTGGCCACTACCAATGTTATAAAACCAAACCTTCACTTTCATCTTTACTCGTTTAAATCATATTCTGCAATTAGTTGTTACTCAACTTAGCAAAAAGAAGTCGGAGCATATTTTTCAATGCAGTAGGTCGATACAGAAGAAATGCAGTTGTTTAGCTTTCCATCAATGCTGCAGTTTGTGGTACACATGGGAAACACACAACTGTTACGTCATGCTGAGCATCTGCCAGGTCTGCTTACTCATCTGCAGACCGCTTGCAGTTTTCTGTGAGTTTAATAATGCTTGCATTGCGAGTGCAACTTGAATTATTCCATTTATTAATAAACACCAAAAAACAATGTTACTGATGTTTACGGTGTCATTCGGTGGTTGTTTTTGAAAGGATTTGACAAGGTCAAAGAAGAATCACTGAGAAATTGTTTTAAAAAGGATTCTTTTAAAAAGAATGGTAGGGCCTGAAGAACGACTATAGAAGTATAAGACAATTCAGTGGATCATTTGCTAAATATCTGTGAACCAAAAACCAAGAATAATCACCATGTCTATGAATATTTTGACTTATCATAGCAACTTTACCATGCCGAGATTATCCTCCAGCTGAAAATAAATGGCGTAGACATGAGTCATAAATAATTCTTTAAAACAAATAAAAAATTATGATTAAAAGACTAATATCCATTTTAAAACCCTGTATAATGCACAATCTATTAACTGAAGGGTTCACTGCACTTTTGATTGATTCAAATTACGCAATTATATTTAGTTGCAGATTTTATTATTTCTGGTTTAACCACGTAAATGTTAACCTCACAAGAGTATCGGAATCATTTTAAACGGCGCATGAAAAAAGAGTAAAATAATAATCTGTTCTAAACATAAACGAGAGAGAAAGCAGTGTCAGCCAGTAATAGTAATTGGGGGTTAAGGCCCCCCCCCCCCCCCCCCCCAAATCATTACAGCTAAACACAAACACAGAGGGATTTAACTGCCAGACTCAGGAAAACAGTGGCCATAGAAAATGTTTATCTAAAAGTAGCCTGTTGACATTATTAGACATTAACAGGAACGTTTAAGATCTAGGAAATGTTAAATATCTAGGCTATTTCATTTTGTAGTGGATATTTAGTAAAGCAATTCTGAAAAAGAAATTTTACATCCATCCAGCAGCCAGAAGGACAGTACAGGAGGAGTAAATGCAGCATACCTATACAATCTTACAATGAAAAAACTGTACAATATGCAGCAGAAATCATATGATTGAAAATAAACAGCAGCAGCAATTGAATGTTCGGTAGCAGCAGAAATGGCAATATTTGAACAATAGGGAAAAAACAAGCAGCTATTGAGATTTCGCTACCTTAATATGGCATTAACCTTTAATGGAAGTATGCAAAAAAAAAACAACTAAAATATATATTATTATATAGTGTCATGTTTTTATTGTCATGTTCCAAAGAACACAGTGAAATTGTAATGCTAGAGTTGTAGGGAAGGGGACAGGTGCACGGGGGGTGCGGTCGGTTGGGGGGGGGGGGGGGTGGCAATTGGACAAACAGCAGTGCAATGGGAGACAATACGCCGCAATATAAGAACAAATGGACAACAAATAAACAATAAATTAGTGCTGCACTAGTGTGCAAATAAATACAGAAGTAGTGAAGTACTAGTAAAGAGCAGAAATGGAATATTACAATGGCCGGTAATAAAATGAACAGAGGCAGAGCCCTGGTTGGTCACGTACCCCGCGGCCTGGGGAAAGAATTATATATTAAGAATTATATTACTTATTTATTCAAAGAATGCATAACAATGTATAACACATATAGTTATATTTACTCATTTATTCAAAGAATGTATAACAATATATAACACATATATAGTTACTCAGTTATTCAAAGAATGTATATCAATGTATAACACATATAGTTATATTTACTCATTTATTCAAAGAATACATTTGTTGGCCCAAGTCAATATTTTTTATTGTATCTTATCACGGTGTTTCCCAGAACAAAATATCTTTGTTGCAGACCATTGAATACATTTGCAAAATCATTATTTGGTCACCGAAGAAAAGTTCTCGATGCATTGATTTATTTTGCAAGTTTCCCCGTTTTCTTTACTGCTGCTACATTTGGAAATCTGCCTTCTCATGTGTGACATTGTATCCACAATAGTAAGTTGTCCTCTGGCTGAGAGTGACAGCATGTTTAGCCAAAGTAAATCGGCAATGCTGTTGTACTGATTGGCAGAAGGCCTTTAAAAAGGCTCTTGAACTTCGGCAGGACATTATGAAGGGCTTTGAAGTACTTAAAATATTATATGTCGGCACAATATGGGTGGGATGTGGTGACCAACTGTTTCAGGAGGGAGAATCAGGTGACCAGGTCTATCCGTAAGTTCACATGCTCCTCTTTCTAAAAAATGCATACATGCCACTCTGTTCTATTTTGTTTTGCTAATCATACAGCCTTCCCAAGATCTGTGATTTCTTCCTCTCCAGTGGGTTCCTGATCATTCTTGATGCTTCGGCACTGTGAACTCAGCTCCTTGAATCGATATTTTCATTTGTGGTGTGTTGGCCTTTCTCTAACCTTATATGTGTCTAACCAGGAAAAGAGAGATTTTTTACCAGAAACACTGTTTCATGCTGCCAACTATTTCATGACTTGTGGTTTTGTTCACTGAACTGACCAGAGACATATTTGATGAGTGTGCCGTCAGAATAAAAATATGCACCACTAAAAAATATTAAGGGTAACGACAGGGCAATGTGCTAAAACTTTCTTGGACTAAAAGCCTGCTCTAGCCACTATGACAGCATTATAAATTCTGCAAGTCTAAAACAGACACAATGAGCGATTTAGAAACACCAATTCACCCAACATGATTTTGGACTATGGAAGGAAGTCAAAGTATCCCAAAGAAGAGCAAGAAGATCCACAAATACAGAGATTTGGATGGAAATGAATCCTTGGTGTGAGGCCTCACTGCTACCCATGACACCATCTTACCACTCCAAAATTAATAATGGTAAACAATAATTAATAACAATAAAAATACTTACCTTGATGTCCTGACACAATCACATCCAGAGACCTTGCAAGCATTAGGCATCCCTCAGGTGTCTGACCAAGCACCATGCAGCATCTTAACAGAAAAGACTGTCTTCAGGCTGCCTTCCCACCTACGCCGAGAGGCTCCAAGCTCGGTGCGTTTGCAAGAGTGACACCGCGCATTTTACCATGCATCGTGAGAGCACTAGGATTTCGTACCTCATTTCACCCCTCATTGCACTGAAGGTAGGGTGATTCTGTCTGATGGTGCTGAGAATACTCTGCATGGCCATTCAGGGGGGTTAAAAAAGAGAAAAAACCCTGTATGACTGTGTTTAAGGTACACATCACACCTTCGTGTTGTTTATGAAAAGGAATCCAACAGTCTGCGATCAGAAACGTCACCAAAATATCTTGAACTGTCAACATCACTGCAAGCATCATGTAGAAAAACTTACTTTGCCAAAATGATGACTATAATGTTCTTGATGTTACACTTTCCGCTGATTTGAATAGTTGTCTTATTACGTAGGTTTACCTTCTGCTACAATGCTTTTACACTTGTAGCTGGGCATTTCCTGGAAGCTCAGCCTAGCTGCGCTCATTGCTAGTAGATAATTTGACAGCCGTATGTTTCTAATGGGCTATTTGCCTCACTTGTACATCATTTGCACAAAAGCACCTGCTAAATAAAGTAACTGTAAATGTAGCTTCATTTTACTCATGTCAGAGTGATTCAGTTCCCAGCCGGCTGAATACACAAACGCTTCTAAATCGATGTATTTTTAAAATTCAGAATGCCTTGAACATTGCCTTATTATTTTTGAGCCTACTAGATTTGGTTTTCTTTTGATAGGTAGAAGACAATAAACAATCATTAATCAACAAGAACATAAATAAGACGAGGGCCTATTAAATTAATAAATTCCATTCAAAAATTGTTCATCTCAAATGTTAAAATATTACTTTGCTTAAAAATATTTTTCTTTGAATTTTGTTGTTCCGAGACTATAAATGTTATGTAGAACACAAACCTAAGACGCAATAACCTTTCTCGCTAGCTGATCCTTACCTTTTATCATTACAGTATTAGGTGCTGTCAGGTCTATGTTGACTCTCAGCTATGTAGATGACATTCCTCCAGAAGACCCTGCCTCTTGTCTGGGCTTTCAGACTCTCCCAGTGGCACCTTCACTGTTATGATGGTGGAGCCCATCCGTCTTGTTGATGGTCATGTTCCTCCCCATTTACCTTGAGCTTTTCCAAGTATTGCGGTATTTTCCAACGCACTGGAACATACTGTATCTCATAATATGTTCAAAACAAGATTGTTTTAGTCTTTTTGCTTGAAGTGAAAGTTCAGGCTTGATTTAATCAAGAATATACTTGTTTGTTTTCTACGGTCCCTAATATTTTCGTAGTGTTCCCCAGTAGCAAAATTCCAAAGCATCATCATACCAGTCCCACGTCTTTATTGTCTGGTTTCACAACCATAAGGAGTAACAGTCTGAAGTGTATTTCTGCCTGATTGGATGATATCGCTGCTGAAGAATCTTCTAAGGTGGAGAAAACTTCAATAATCACCATGTACTCTTCGTCAACACTAAAGTTAGCTGTCATGCAGTCATAATCCATGTTGTCTTCACATTTACACATAACTTAGTCCCATAATTGTGTTATTGGAATATAAACTGATCTCTTTCAATCCAAATTTGTTGGAATAATTTGGTAAAATTAAATCATTTGTTTTAATTAAATTACATAATCTCATGGGCCATCGAACATATACCTCAACAGTACTCTTTATTCTCTTTTTTTCATAGCCCCTTGATCACCCACAATGCATTACTCAATGGCACCACCCACAAACAGGATGTATACACAACACACTCTGATTCAGATTCTTCTTCTGCTGATTGCAATATTTCTGTTGGGATGCCATCTATCCACATGTACATTTTCCGTGGATAATCCAACCTCCTCTTCTACCACTGAAGGCTCTTTCGTGTATCTGACCTTATTAAAAATATATTGTAACACTGGCCTTTCTTGTTAGCTTCCTGGAAATCAGGGTTCAGTATTTTTAATATGATTTTCTGTACAGATGTTGTCTTCTCCTCTCTTCCCACTGTGAGTTTAGTCATTCTATTTGATTTCTTTTGCTATTTAATTTTGTTCAGACTTGTTTTCGACTCCACGTGGATGAATCCTTTGAATCCCATCCATATTTTCTCTAGCTCTTTAGATGCTTCCATTACCGGCATTTATTATCAAGTTAAGCGCCCAATGTCAGTTGAAACCCAATGGCATGACTTGTCTGCCTCACTTATTTCGGGGAATAATCCCAGCATGCCTTATTTTTCTACAGTCATGTGGTTTTCATGTGGAATGGAATGGAACCAAGGATGTTGTCAGTACTGCTTTCTGGTATGGCGGCTGCCACATTAATCAGAAAAACGTCATCCATATTGCTCAGATTATCGTTCATTATGGGACTCTCACATTTGAATGTTTACATGACTCTTTTAAGAATGAAAGTTGCTATTATAATTCTTGATAAGCGGTAGCGTATCCACTTATGATGATCATTTGCCCATTAACACGAAGCACCTGATTCTTCTATTGTTTTTCCCGCTGCCCCTCCAGATATTGAAGAACGTCTACACTGCCACCATTGAACGCATGCTGTCAGGGAGCCTCACCGGCTGGTTGGGGAACAGCACACAGCAGGACCGCGAGCTTCCGCAGAGGGATGTGCGATCAGCCGAACGCTCAATCGGACAGACGCTGCCCAACCTCCAGAACATCTACATCAAACAGTGTTGGTCCAGGAAGATCATTAGGAATCCCAGCCACCCCAACAATGGCCTCTTCTCCATGCTGAGATCAGGGAAATGCCAGCCAGATAGGCTGAGGAAGAGCTTTTTCCCCAGGCAGCTTGGATCCTTAATGAGGACAGTGTCTAGGACCTATGCTTACAAAAAACATCCAATATAGCGATATACCATATTTCCAGTCCCAGGTTCTCCCACTATACACATACATATGTACATACTGCCTAATCTATTCTTTTGACCGTTGCACTACTGCATTCCTGCCAGTTGTACACTATTTATAGTGATTTATGGTTACCATTTAATGTTTATTGTTCAATGCGTCGTCTCTGTATGCGTCTCCTCTGCCACTGCAGTCTCAGAGCCAAACTCAACACAATGTGAATCGCACAGGAGGTGAATCGCACATTGTGTTGAGTATAACTGCATGTGGCAGGTAAACTTCGATTTGATTTGATTTCCAGTTTGTTCAGCAAATAATATGGTATGATTGTTGGTGCCACAAAGGGTGGTTCCAGCATTTTGTTAATGAGAGAGGTCAGGTGACAATGGCTAGACTTGTTAAAGCAAAAAAAAGGAAGGTAAAAAGTGTAAAAATAACAGCTCAGGATAAGAGTGGGTTGCAGAAAGGCATCTCCGAACGCACAGCTTGACAGCCCTTGAAGTGGTTTTGGAGACAAAAGTGGGTCCTACAGTACCTGGTGCTATGCAGGGGTACCTAATAAAGTGACCATTGAGTGTATTCTGCGTATAAATGATGCAATACCTCATGGGGAAAAAGTAGATGAACTCAAGAAACTTCAGGTAATGATAAAAGTTTTCAACTTCTGCAGGCTATTTTATTTACCAGTTCAACCAAGTTAATAATTTAGTTAAAAAGTTGACCTTGATTATTGTCAATGACGTGTCATCAGATTGTTGCGAGTGATATTAATAAACCACAGCTTAATGTGAGACCATGATAATGAGAAGCAATAATATTTCTTGCTCTTTTGTATATATTCCCATTTTGTCCGGTCAAAACGTTTCTGACAAATATGAACTATTATTTTCTTTCTCTTAAAATTACACAGAGAAAAGATTAGTACAATTTTAATTGAAATTTTTTTTTTTGAAATTTAAAAATGTAATGGAAATTCGAATTTGAAATAAAAAAAAATTAACTACAATTTAAATTTTAAATTTAAATGTTCAGACACTTAAAATTCCTTCTGGATAGAAAAGGCGCTATGCATCAATATTCAGCATTTCAGGTATTGTTTATATAGGTAGAACTTCATTTTTGCTTCTGTGTGAACTACTTATTGCCTGGTGGACCTCACTCCTCTGACCTCCCTGTGCTTAACACTGCCCTTCACACTGTTCACTTTGTGTTAATGATTCATGTGCTTGCAGTATTGATTGGCAGCCGTGACTATGATGCAAAAAAGGGAAAAAAAAGAGAAAAGACTCAAACAGGCATCTATTCTGGCAGCGCCGGCCTTTGCCGTCCGTCAAGTTCACACAGAAAGCATAAGCAGAATGTTCATATTACTCAGCATGTTGTCCTTTAGTAGCAAACAATCTGTTTTCTTTTTAAAAATTAAATAATGAAGACGATACCATTGCTCCTGGCTGTTGTATTAAACATACATTAAAGCAGCATCCCGTTGACAGTGTGTAGCCGTAGGGTCAAGCTAGATCATTAGCCGGTTTGACCTGCTTATTTTGACCCACTGAACGTGATCAGTATTATAATTTCATGAATCTCAGATTTTACTCGCTTGTTGTATTTAATGAGTAACTCAAAGGCGTCAAGAACTTACTTGTTTTTTTTTCTTCTCCAGAGAATTCTAAACTATTCAGTCACCATGATTGAATGTACCATTGAATTAATGTACCAGAACCCCTGATGATTGGTTCTTAATATATACATTTGAAACTGGGCTTTTTAGCCTTTGGAAATTCATATTCAGCTACACTGGATTAATTTGACTGACAGAAGGTGAAGTGTATTACTGCTACCTGAAATCTGTCTGCCCCACATCCCACCTTTTTAATTGGCTGTAAGCCGGATGAGTCATAGAATGCAGAAGAATGTCTGTAGGCTTGGTGCCCAGTTATGGTTTTAAGCACTAACTTTAGCTATTGCGCTGTACGCATATTAACGAAAAAATGCAAAGTTTATTGGGGGGAAAAAAAACCAAAATGCACAAGTCAGTGTCTGATTTCTTTTAGTCAAAGATTAGAAGAATTAGTGGAATGTATTTCGGATAACTTTCCTGGATAAAACGTATCAAAACACAAAAAGGAAATTTGTCGGTAGGTCTTTGGATTGAACAATGATCTTTAAGAAGTCACGCAATCTGCTTACCGGATAGTTAAAAAATATTACAGTTTGTTAGCTTTTTAATACACTTACTGTAAACCGAAAAATACTTAATTATAGCTATATATATGTAACAGCATGAGTAACGCATACATGTAAAAGTGTAATAAACAGTTCTTTGAATTGGGAAAACTGAAGGGAGATAATAACCATTTGAATCCATTTTAAAAAAGTATTACAACTATGACACATCCTATCACACAACAAATCAGAAATAAAAAAGGATAAGATGAAATGAAAACTGAGATCCACACCAGGGATTAGTCACATTTATTACCCTGAGATATGACATGGTGAATGAATCTGCGTTATTCCACAATTTGATCCTCCCCTCTGTTTCAGACTGATGAATAGCAAGCAGTATACGGGCTTAGAAGGAGCCTTTCTTCTTGACATCCACTCTAAATATTTATTGTCTTAAAATCTAAGCAAGAATGGAATTAGGTTTCCTGTTTTTCTCCATTATTCTCCGATAGTGAAAAGGGAGGCTTCCTTGTTTTCTCAAAAAAACCCTAAACTTCCTGCCATGTTGTAGTGCCCTCGCTCACCACAGACTGCCAATCATCACATTTTCCTCCTCACCATCCGTGGCGTCTTGAGATACTCAATTGAAGTACTATTGTTCTTCCTTGCATTAAAATGGATACTCAGAATGCTCTGAACTTTTCACAGGTTTATACAATCAGCTACAAAGGTAAGACAGTGTCTTTTTTAAACACATGAGTTGTATATATACACTGAAGAGCAACTTTCTGATCCTGAATGAAGTATTCATGTCTTGGCCACCAGTTTTACAGTTTAATAAATTAAAAGTCCCTGTCATAGCACACAAACTCTTGGTTAGGAATTTCTGCCAGACCTCTGTAATAATAAAGTATAGTTGCAATGCACTTGTAAATATTGCCTCCAAGTAAATATTGCAATAACTCAGTGATTATTATCTGTCCTACAACCATTTCTAAAAGGACAATTACCAGTTTGGTATCAAGACACTGTATGGCAAAGCACACTTCTTTAAACTTTTGTTCTTTGATTATTTATTATATTTATTATTTTCTTTATATTTATGTTCCAATCTCCTTGTCCTTCCCTGCACATTATTGCTAAACAATTTTGGGTTTAAAATTTGAAATTGTGTCAGGGAACAGTGAACTTTCACAGTGAACAGTAATTTCACTGAACTTTGCCAAGCAACTAGTAGCCTACTATTCACTGTAAAAATCAAGAGATATGCTTAATTTTCTTTTTAACATAGTTTGCACTTATAATCTTGAAAAGATGCATTTAACTTAGACAACAAACTTTGGGACCTTTAAAAATGTTTAAATGTGATGGCAATACATATGTACTACACACATATCTATAAGTGACTTAAGGTTTCTCCAGTGTCCCCAGCAAATTCATCTACAGACATAAGCCAGAATGCCTCCTACACCTTGGTTGGAATGAGACATTAATTATGTTCAGCGCTGCCTGGAACAACCAAATAATTGATCTAACGAGTATAATTCCTAGTGACTTCATAAGAGTTTGTTGAGAGGCAGACCGCCACATCATTAAAATGATCTTGGTTGCAAGTATAATGCCGCAAACTTAACGTGACAGCATAGTCCTCAGTCCATTTTCCTCTCGTAGACATAGAATAATGAGAATCAGCATCACATGGTACACCAGTACCACAGGTATAGGCTGACTGATGGGTGGCAAGCTGAATTGGTAGTGAACGTTCATGTAAGTTTAATAAGTGTTAGTAGCTCATTAGTGTTGCCCTTCAAACAAAGCCTCCTGAGAGTGGGGCGTAGCACGTGGATGAAGCCTCTCCCTCTTTAATTTGCTCTCAGCTCCAAGTTTAGCCGCAGCCCTCGTCTGTGTGTCAGAGGTGTGAACCTCCGTAACTGAGATGCAGCGTGTCGGGTGCAGTCTGTCACATAGGTTACTGCAGCATAATTAATCATTCCTGTTTCCCAATTAACCCTTTTTCACGAATCCGTCTACTTTTGTATTTATATTGAATACATGGGCCATCAACACTACTTAGAAAATAAAACTGGCTACCTTTGCAAGTCTCAGTGATGCGGCCTATAATTTCCAGAACTAATTAATGCAGTTTCTAGACATACATCATCACATGAGAAAGACAGCTAATTCAGAAGCCAAATACTATTCATTTTGTTGAGTTTTCCAAAGTTTCAGAACTATATTATTAACTACTTCTTTTCAAAAGGAGAATATATTTTGGAATTGAAGGAAGTGATTAATAGTTAAAATGTACTGTCGTGATAAACGTTACGATAAAAGCCTGATCCTGATCCTAGCATGCAGCTAGTTTTGTTGGAGGGGGATTTTAAGATGTTTTATTACACATGTTGAGCAGGGGTGGGAAGGGAGACTGACCAGCCATGAGCGGTGGTCAATGACCTGTGGTACACAAAGCCTGTAGTCCACTAAATTAGAAACCAATGCGTCAGATCAGGAATTTGCGGCCAAACTTTGTGGTCAAACAGTGCTGACACCCAAATCAATAAACCAGAAGCCCTTGAGTTGAACTCTAATTAGGAACCTAAACCACTCATCCAGGTAAAGAAAAACAAGATCTTTTCCAGAGACTCCTGGAAAATAGCTCTCCTGCACCATTTTTTCAGTTCTACCTGTCGAATCTTCAGAGGACACAAATTTCTCTTTGTGTACATTCTAATCGTGGGAAGTCATCCGGATATAGGATTGTAGATTTGTTTCCAGAAAATTCAAACAACACAACATGGTCAAAAGCGAAGCAATGTAGGTCTTATCTTCATTAAATGTGATGCTGGATAGGTATACAAGTAGCCTGTTAGCCAGCTGGATTAAGACTTGTATGCAGAGGTGTCGGAAATAGGGGAAACGGGGGGGGGGGGAGGCGTCCACTTTGATATCAACAGATGCCATCCGGAAGGAAGGAAGGAAGGTATTTAGCTTTTGTTATGAATCCATGCGTTATCGTGGCGAATTCACAGCGCTTACAGAGCGTGAGCAAGCGACACATAGCTAACAAGTGTAGTCCTGTATCAGACAAACTCATTTTATCATATGGATCAGATAGTTATGTTTTTCGTGATACTGTAACCTAATGAGTATTAGTCCTATTTTAAATGATGAAATCGTTATTATTGTACAGTTATTTTAAGATCATTCTTACATTGCATCCTTTGACGATGTGACAATTCCATGTGCGCCCATTGTGATGTCATAATATACATTGCGCACCCACCCATGTTGGAGCAAATCTGGTCACCCCCCCCACCCCGTGTCACATACAGAAGATTATATCATTATGTATAAAAGTTTGTTTCATTATTATAAACATCATTATCATCATAGTGATGTTCATACAGAAAATAAACATCAGAATCACTCCGTTTTCCATATATTTCTATATATATGTAATGTTAGACGGCGGCCTACCTAGTACCAACTCCAACCATAAACAGTGATGACAAAGTTACTTTGGAATCTACAGTCGAAAATTGAATGCAATAGAAAATTCTATTTATAAAACCATACCTGTGAGATAAAATCAGAGTGTGGACTAAATACAACAGGTAACGTAGAGTTTAAAGCTGTAGTTTTGTAGTTTGTAGTTAAATGCTCAAAAATACATTTTTGGAAAAGAACACTGGGTTAAACAATGGGTAGCAACTAACCATGTGAAAAGATAGCTGGCCCACTGTGTTAGTCTAGCCCTTAACAGGACATGCTATTTAATACCCTCCTAATAGCCAATAACATTCAATCATCTATTCCCCATACCCACGTGTCCCAGGATGGGGCACCAGCCCATCACAGGGCTCTCACACCATTCACACACACATTCACACCTACAGACAATTTGTTAGCCAATACCAATGGGGCATGAAATCATAATCTATAACGCAGAGTGTGCAAGCTGCCTGACCATATAGGGCTTCAGCAATAATTATTGGTAAAAGTAAACCTGCAGGAAAACTGGTCAAATTCTAACACGGATACATCAAACATGATGACTTGAATATTATGCATTGGAAATTTTTTAATTTTTTAGAAGGAATTCTACAGCTTAAGGGCTGTGACTGTAAATGTCTGAGCACCCATGGTGGAAAGTTTAAATCTCGAGACAGACAACAGACAAGAAGATATGATGAAAGGCTGCGAATAGGGCTGAAGTAATTCACAGTTCAGAAACTTTGTCATTATACAAAGGTATAACGAAAATTGTGTGCAGTCCCTTGCAGTGCAAAAAATAATAGAATATTACAAGCAATAAAATAAAATAATTTCAAATAATTTTCTTATGTGCAAAAAAAGTAATATATAACAGAGTAGGTTATTGCACATTGTAAGTTTTTTAAAAATATTGACAGATTTAACCTGGTAGAAATATTGCACAGATTTAACTTTAAAGAGAGCATACTCTTCCGGTATTCATTTATAATTATATACCCTAGGATATGTGCTGTTTTTCAGTGTTTATTTTTGCTTTTATTGACCTGTACGGCCTTCCTGAGGGTAACAGCAGGAACAGGTGATGTGTTGGGTGGGATGTAAGATAGTGAAGAGCATAGAAATGCAGCACCTTACGGGGGGGGATGGGAGATGTAGTAAGGGCCTGAATGAGCATTTCAGCATCCTTGGTACTCAGTGCAGGACGAAGGCGTGAAATGTTGCAGAGGTAGAAAAAAAATATCTTAGAGAGTTTCTATGATCTTCAAAGGTGAGAGCAGAATCAAAAATAAGATTATGCACAGTGGGTGAAGGTCTAGTATTAATATCACCAATGACCAAGTTAAAACCTTTGAAGGAAGAAGGTATGGATTTTGAATCAATTAATAGAAGGTCAGTTTTATCAGGATTAAGTTTCCAAATTAATTTCCACCCGCAGCTTTATTTGCAGTTTGGATGCAACAGGAGACAGGGGTCCTGGGGGGGGCAATATACTGTAGCAGGCCTACAACTAATGTAAATCTGTATATCATATTTCTGTGCTACCCTAAGGCTGTATGGAATACATTCAGTACCAAAAATGTAAACGTCAATTCTCTCACCTTTCTTCTCTACTTTAAGTTTTCACAGCTGCGCATTTGCTACAGGTGTTTATAAAACTGAAATTACAAGCTCTGCTTTGGTTGGCTATTTGAATAATTTGACTTGATAGCTACTGCAGGTAATCTTCAGATTCCCATGCAGCAAGTTAAACACAGACATGTTTTTCTTTTGTCTTAAGTAACTTTGCCAGAGACTATCCAACACTCGTATCTGTAACAACAAAGGCTTGCGTGCATATACAATACCACAGTTTCTGTATTTTAAATAAACACATAAATTAATAAAACACGGGACGGTAAGCTTGTCCTTAATTTCACTGTTTATTTTCACAAATGAATATTTAGTTTCGGTGAGAAGGGCCACTGAGCCCAGATCATATCCCTTTCATTCCTTCAAAGTGTCTGCGGTTGATACAAGAAAGGTGTTTGCAAGAGAACTTCTGAAGCATTCAGAGAAAAGATGGGGGTCACCCAAAGCAGGAAGCTCATGTCCGTGGAAGCAAAGCGAGCAGCATGCTTCAGAATGAAGGCATCAAAGAGCGACAGGATGCAGTCCCTCGAGTCATCTCACACACGCTGGCTCCTCTTGAAAGTTGCCGCTGAGTTAGGGGTGACCCCAGGACAAACTTCAGTCAACAAGTCCGGTCTCAGGTTTAAAGTTCAGCCCATTTCTATTTTTTCACCTGCATCCTACAGATACCAGGAAACTTCAGAAGAACTGGCCTGAAACTGTATATCGCCATAAAGGCTTGGGATTGTTTACACCTACGGACAATCGATACAGGCTAGGAAATAAGGTTTGCATGGACGTAATGTGCCAGTATGGCAATTAATTTTGCACTACAGGGTCTCACATCAGTGACAGACAGAAATAAATGACTATTTTAAAATATATAATCCTGACAGTCTTTCAACTACATTACTACCTAAGGTTTATACTGTATGGAAAAAAATCTACACATGGATAATCATGATGTTTCTGCAAGTTGAAAGAAATAGTTTATAAGAAGTAGATTCAACAGCTACATCTTGCAGCTAGTGATTATGGTGATGGATAACCGATTTGTAGACGTTGTAGAATGTTAGAACTGAACAGGAGTCTGTTATTAGAAATAAATGACTATTTTAAAATATATAATCCTGACAGTGTTGAAGTGTTGAAACCTTCGTTAAAATAACAGGTTGAGTTATATTTTAACTTCCAGTATCCAAAGAAACCTAATCTTGATCGAATTCATGCATTGAATAAATTGTGTGATTTGCACGTACTCCACGGCCAAACTGGTCCAGCAAAACAAACCTGAAAAGCATTTATGAATATTTTAAAATTGCTATATTATTAGAAAGAGATTATACTTGCAAGTATTCCTTTGACTATCGGGTAAACATACAGTTGGTTTATGTTCAGCAGATTACTGACAAATTTTAAATTGACGTGAATCAAAGAAAGAATGATGGGGTGATGGGGGAAAGGAAAAATATTTACAAAATAGAATTCCTGCAATGACAGCCTGGGCACAGGGGGAGTCTAGAGGAGAGTGCAGAGTCGGCTGTTTTTCTCGAGGGGACCATATTGCTTTGGTGTGTGCAGCAGGCCGCTATATACGCTGTACTGATTCCCCCATAGCCAGTGTCATATATTTTGGTGCTGTTTGGTGGGGGTGGTGTGGGAATTAAGGTAACAGAGGCTGGTAGGGTGAGCAAACTTTTGAGAAAAACTAGCTCAGTCAAACTAGCT
This sequence comes from Paramormyrops kingsleyae, assembly GCF_048594095.1. Lineage (NCBI taxonomy): Eukaryota > Metazoa > Chordata > Actinopteri > Osteoglossiformes > Mormyridae > Paramormyrops > Paramormyrops kingsleyae. Next base: position 69,751,630 of record NC_132797.1, read on the forward strand.
GGTCTGGCAGCTTTGGGAAAAGAGTGGCAGAAGGAAGAGAGAAGTTCAAATAATAATAAGGTCCATCCTCTCAACTGAGAGCTGGTAAGATGGAGGATCCCTGGCAGCCAGTGGCACGTGGACTGGGGGGTGCAAGGCTGAGTGTTTCCTGTATGCTGTCACTATTTCATCCCCCTCCTTTCGGTGTCTTTAACTCCATCCAGGTCAGGGAACAGAAACTCGACTTTTTCATGCATCATGCTAAATTACTCACCTTCCATATTTTTAATGCTCGTGTTTATAATGCTGTTGAAGAACAACAACAACAAAAAAACCCAAATGATAAACAGAAATCTTACTAAATAAAATTGTTTCTCCAAATTTCTCACATTCTACCACAGCGAATGGTTTTAGGAATAAAGTAAAGTGCAAAACCTAATATTGCGGAACATAATAGACTGCTGTCCGTAAACCCTATAAAGCAAGCTAGGTTTTCAGCAACACTCGTTTTTATTCATTGTTAAGCTCTACTGATTAGTAACATTGATGCATGACTACAACCTGACCCTTCAGTGTGGAAAACAGGCACAAAGCAGCACGTGCGTGTGTGTGTCTGTGTGTGTGTGTGCGTGTGTGGTAGGAGGGAGGACGTTCTCAAAAATTACCCTGGATATGAACCACGTCCTGCACTACTCAGTGATCCATGGAGCATTCAACAAGAGCGGTAATTCCCTAATGGAATTAATTGCAAGTTTCAACTGTGAACTCTAACCCTCTTCCTCCGTTGGCTGGGTTTTGGTTTTAGTCATGCGCAGAGGAGGGTTTCTTTAAGAGTGGAGCAAGAAGGCGACAGTCTGCTTATTATTTCCATACAGGTAGGCATATGTAAGGCCCCTTGAAAATATAATCATGAAATACAAGCATTAGACACTGAGAACACCTTTAAAAGAAATAAATGGTATTTCGTTGAAACGGCAATGGAAAAAGAGAAGCTGAATATTATTTATAGAAAAAAATTGTAGACACATTCCGTTAAAGCTTTGTCTCTTAAGATATAGGCGTGCAATTTGACTCTGCCAACAATATTGACCGTATAAGAAAACTCACTGCGCTGTCCGACACACTGGAAAGGACATTATAAAATAATTCTTCTGAACTTCTGATAATTCTAAGGCTATAATTTCTCATCCAAATTAAAATATTATGATTTTAGTCTCATATGTTGAAACCAACCTTGTTGATTGTTAACAGCCATGAGCAGCTTGAAATAATGTGTGTATGTACTGCAGAAATAATGGACGCATCCGCTGCAGAAATAATATGTGCATCTATTGCAGAAATAATGGACGCATCCACTGCAGAAATAATATGTGCATCTACTGCAGAAATAATGGACGCATCCACTGCAGAAATAATGTGTGCATCTACTGCAGAAAGAAACCCTGCAACCCTGCTGTTTTCAACTGTGTTAACCATAGAGATGCACCGATACCGATATTCGGATCTGTATCGGCGCCGATCCAGACCTATTTAACGGATCGGGAATCGGCCATGCGTGACCGATCCACGTCCTATACTTACTTATTTAGTTTTTGGCAATCAATCGCACGACAGCTCTTTCCCATTTTACATGTGTGTTTTTGCGGAATTCAAATCGAACGCTATCACTGCCCCTAAGTATTTTTTGCTACTCAGTGGGTGTGAGTACAGTGACTTCCGCCTGCTGTGAGGTCATGCGCATACCCTTCGCAGTACGAGGAGCGTAAGATAAGACGTGACGATCTGGGAGTATTTTAGGCTTTTAACAGAAATCGGAAGCACAGCGTTTTGCAATCTATGTAAAATAAGGTTTTGAGGTGGGAATAGCGTTTAATGGAAAATCCCATTTAACAAAGCGCACGCAACTGCGAGACAAAACAAAGCAATGGATGATTTGGGAGGTCGCTAACTGTTTTGCGAACTCGTTGCTTGAGATACAAGAGGGGCTGCCATCGCAACAAAAGTGTAACTGCGCTGATGCCAATGGGAGAAAAACTGTTAATTTTAAGCATTCGCCACTTGTGTATATTTGCTTTGAAGATATTCATATTGAACTGCAAATGCCTCAAAAACGCTTAAAATAAATGAGGTGGAACAGTACGTTATGTATGTAGCCTAATTAAATATTTTTTGTCATACATTTTTTCCATCTGTATTAACTAGCTTAAAAAAAATAATATGTAAAGTATAACAAAGTAAAAAGAGCTCTTGTATCGGAATCTGTATCGGTATCGGCAGTTGTGTATCGAAAACGGATCGGAACTGAAAAAACGTGGATCGCCCATCTCTAGTTAACCACAAATCAAATTTATCATTAATTTTTCTTAAAGCATTTCTGTAAGTCCCCATGACCCTATTCAGGATAAATAATTTGAAGTTGGTTGGCTGGATGGATGGATGGATGGGAGAGTGGATAAATGAACTTCTGGAAGCTCACAAGTATGTTTTTAAATTCAGTCCACATTCAAATTTGGGTTCCTATAATAAAATGCATAAATTTGTGTAGAAATATGTAGAAAAGCAAAATCAATCTACCACCATGCAAAAATGCGAGTGATATAATGCATTTTTAAACTGGCCTTTTCAGGGGTTTGCCAGTATATTAAGATGCCCCTTGCCCTCCTTTCCCCCCAAACGCTATGTAACATAGCCCTACTGTTTCTGAAACACTTGGTTTTGTTTTAGAATCTCTGCAAATATGTCAGAGTTGCATTTCTCTTGCAATACACTCACATTGCTCTTCTGTATCAACTGGGTTGGAGGAAATGTTTAACCCATTAGTCAAGTCAAAACCCACATTCACCCCTGGTGCTTTGGTGTCCAAAGTACAGATATTTTTTTAGACAACTTACATCTCTGTGCAAAGTGGTCAGTGCAACCGGTTCAGCACAACTGATTGGCGTCATGGGAAGGTGGAGATTTCTGACAGGAAACTCAGTCTAGACATTCCCCTCCGGTGACTGCAGACCACTACAACAAGAAAACCCAATCTTCCACCTCAAGGTGATACCTAGACTCTCTAAAGCTGTTCTCATGCACTTTACCTTGTTTTTACCCACAATGAAGTGAGTGTCAGGGTAGGAATACATCACAACTGGCCAGAGTGCGCTGCAGAGCCCACTGAGTGCAACAATGCTGCTTTTCATCCCTAGTGACTAACAACCACTTGCCACAATAATTACTGCCACCCCAGGGATCATGCACTAGTTTACAATTACTCTGAATAGGCAGCTTAAAGCATAGCCTGTTGTTAATCTTAAAAATGCAAACCACATAGGGATAGCGTTAGACCAATGTTTGATATTTCAAATCAATTAATAATCTTACAGAATCAAAGACATGCTACAAGGTGATAAATTATATAAAGCACACTAGACACATACACCTCAAAACTAATGCAACTTCTCCATTTTCTTGTTCTCAGTTATATGCAACGTGCAATTTTCATGGTGCCATGCAGAAAATGCTTCTTAGCATACTTTTCTCTGCGGGAACCTCTGAGACACACAGAACACATACATTTTTATTTATAATCCCTTTTCTAAAAACGTCTTTTATGAACTGCAATAACAATAGAGGCACTGCACACCAACACAGGTATTACATCTTGGATTTGTTATAATACTTTGTTTTCATACTTTGCTAATCATATTGATTTTTTTTTAAAAATCCACTCTTTCTGAAAGCAATTTGTGATAATTATACATAGTTAATTAAACTACAGATTCGTATATAATGAGGACAGTTTCGGTGAGAAGAACCCTGTACAATCAATGTGCAGAGTACTGATACAGTATGTGCTGTGAAGGTTCAAGATGGCTGTGTACTTCCATCTTGCATTTCCCACGTGAAGAGTGACAGACACACGCTGCAGTTTTTTGCTTTTAACAAAAACAAATGATACTACGGAATGGTTTCCACAGCTATGACAAAGTCCAATTCTTTATTTACTCCGAGTCAGAGAAACACACTCATCCAACAGAGAAAACAAATAAAAACACTTATTCCAGCTCCACAAGAAGATCACCTTCCCCAACAGTGTCCCCTGCCTTACAGTGCACACTTTTAACCTGCATGACCAGAAAAAGAAATGACATTTTCAATAACATATTCCAATTGTGGTTGTATGTAAATAAAAGTAACGGGTGTAATCATTGTGAACAGGGATAATCTATTAATCATAATATACTATAACGATAAAACTATTATCTGCGTGTGGAGATGATAGTGCAGTGTGTTCTCACCTTGGCTGTTTTGGAAGCAGTCATGCTGTTCTGCATCTTCATGGCTTCTATGACACAGATCTCCTGGCCCTCAGCCACCTAGAGAAACAGCAGAAATAAAGTATCGATGAAGGATCGATACCACTTTGGCCAAAGAATGACAGCAGAACCAAGATTATTTGGTAACACTTTACTTGAAGCAGTCTACATAAGGGTGACATGTAACCGTCATAAGAATGACACGACACATGTCATGTACATTAATGAGACATTATTGATGTTTATGACTGTTGTCATAATATGTCATTCAGTCTTTGGAACTTTGCAGTCCCCTGACAAAAAATCTACTTGACAGGATGCCTTAAGTGTCAATTTAAAGAAAGCAGAAACACAAGTCTTTTTCACAAAACTAATGCGGTCTGAGAAACTTCCCTAACTCCCTGTGTATTTCACAGACTGTTTTTGTAGTTTTAAGGGGGAATCTTTCCTTGGGCTTCCATATACAGTCACGGCCAAAAGTTTTGAAAGTATTGGCTTTCACAAAGTTTGCTGCTTCAGTGTTTGTAGATCCTTTTGTCAGATGTTTTTATGGCATATTGAAGTATAATTACAAGCATTTAAGTGTCAAATTATATTAAGTTTATGCAAAGTGTCGATATTTGCAGTGTTGGCCCTTCTTCAAGACCTCTACAATTCGCCCTGCCATGCTGACAATGAACTTCTGGGCCAAATCCTGACTGATGGCAGCCCATTCTTGCATAATCAATGCTTGGAGTTTGTCAGAATTTGTGGGTTTTTGTTTGTCCACCCGCCTCTTGAGGATTGACCACAAGTTCCCAATGGGATTAAGGTCTGGGGAGTTTCCTGGCCAGGGACCCAGAATGTCGATGTTCTGTTCCCCGAGCCGCTTGGTTATCACTTTTGCCTTATGGCACGGTGCTCCATCGTGCTGGAAAAGGCATTGTTGGTCATTGTTGGGAGAAGTTGCTGTTGGAGGATGTTTTGGTACCATTCTTTATTCATGGCTGTGTTCTTAGGCAAAATTGTGAGCGAGCAACCCCACACATAAATGGTCTCAGGATGCTTCACTGTTGGCATGACACAGGACTGATGGTAGTGCTCACCTTTTCTACTCCGGACAATCTTTTTTCCGGATGCCCCAAACAATCGGAAAGGGGATTCATCAGAGAAAATGACTTTACCCCAATCCTCAGCAGTCTAATCCCTGTACTTTTGTCAGAAAATCAGTCTGTCCCTGATGTTTTTCTTGAACAGTAGTGGCTTCTTGGCTGCCCTTCTTGACACCAGGCCATCCTCCAAAAGCCTTCGCCTCACTGTGCATGCAGATGCACTCACACCTGCCTGCTGCCATTCCTGAGTAAGCTCTGCCCTGGTGATGCCCTGATCCCACAGCTGAATCAAGTTTAGGAGACGGTCCTGGCGCTTGTTGGACTTTCTTGGGTGCCCTGAAGCCTTGAACCTTTCTTGTTGAAGCGCTTGATGATCAATAAATGGTTGATTTAGGAGATGATGCGATAAATGGTTGATTTATCTTACTAGCAGCAATTTCCTTGCCTGTGAAGCCCTTTTTGTGCAAAGCAATGATGACTGCACGTGTTTCCTTGCAGGTAACCATGGTTAACAGAGGAAGAACAATGATTTCAAGCACCACCCTCCTTTTAAAGCATCCAGTGTACTATTCTAACTCAATCAGCATAACAGGCTGATCTCCAGCCTTGTCCTTGTCAACACTCTCACCTGTGTTAACGAGAGAATCACTGAAATGATGTCAGCAGGCCCTTTTGCGACAGGGTTGACATGCAGTGGAAATGGGTTTTTTGGAATTGAATTCATTTTCATGGCAAAGAAGGACTCTGCAATTAATTGCAATTAATCTGATCACTCTTCGTAACATTGTGGAGTATATGAAAATTGTCATCATAAAAACTGAGGCAGCAGACTTTGTGAAAATTAATATTTGTGTCATTCTCAAAACTTTTGGCTACGGCTGTACTCCTCTGGGACTGGGTGAAAGGTTACATTCAAAATTAATCAGCAGGCTATGATTAGGGAGCAGCCTGCCTCGTAGCTTTGTTTACTTCCATGCACATATTTTGAAGAAGAGCTCATGGCTGCAGAACATTCTAGAACCATTTCCAAACAACCACTGCCCATGATTCATTGCATCTGGTGGGAAATGAAAGCAATAGGCAACCAGCTGCTTATCTTTGTCCACAGAATTTCTATAAAGGAATTAAGCAATTAAGGCAGATTATGCGAGATTTGGGAAATTATCAGCTTCAAGATTTTGAAAAATAAAATAGAAAAAAAACTTGACATGGGGATAGTGGTTGATTATATTTTCAAAGGTTTCCTATAGAGTCACAACAAGCCATGTAGTGCAAATCAGCCTTGGGCACCAATTATATTGGCACTAATCATTTTCATTGTTTGACTAACACAAACTCATATTATACAGATAAATAGCTCACTGAATAATTTGCCCAACTGCAAAAAGAATTCAGTGAAATAAGAGAAAAATGCTAAACCTTTTATTTAAAAACCAGGGACTTTCAGCAGCTGTTTTGCAAAACAAAATCGAAATAACTGCATCTTATTGAAAATATGGTGCACTGAGATGGAAATTTATTAAGCGGCAGCAGTTAATGCATGCATTATTCATTTCTGGTGAGCATGAAGAATGATTTAAAGAGGTCTGAAATTGCAGATGCAAAGGCTGACTGCACAGTGCCCGACTTGTTCATTTCATCCTTTAGAGAGGCACAGGAGTGTGATCCCCGTCACTGGACAGGGTTTACAGTAACAGCTGTGCTCTTCTCACAAGGGGGTGAGCAGTGAGCTGAGCTGTGGTCTGTATGGAGCAGATGGAAAAATACATCAGTGCCACCGCCCCCCCCCACCACCACCACCCTCCACACACACACACACACACACACACACACACAAAAAAAACTGTTATTAAAAATACAACATATTCCACATTGGGATAATGTAGCCCCTGAATGGACTTCAGTTGTTTGTTTAGTTAAAACAACACTGTGCCAGGGGCAGCGGCTTGGTTTTGGTGCCATATCTGGCCAGAAAGGCCGAGCCTGACGGAGACCCCTACGACGGACTTTTCTTCCTCTTTGTTTCGAGGCTTTTTAAACCCCTCTTCCGCCCGGCGCACTCTGCCACGGCGCAGGCTGCAGTGGAAATGGTGCCAGTGGCATATGGCTTTCACTGCGCTAAACATTCATACAAAAGACAGGTTCATCAGTCACTGCAGAGGCCAGATGAGGGCAAAATATGAGGCCCTGATGGATGGTATTTAGTACTAACCTGCTGGCAGCGCATTACCAGCGAAATGCAGGTTCCCTGGACCACAGGAACTGCAGAGCGTGAAATGCCCCACTCACAAGCGCACATCATCTACGCCAGGTTATAGCAAATAATAAATAAGCTATTTAAACCCTCTGCGAGGAACCCAGGGTCAGGCCTGCACAGGCCAATTAATGCACAGCATCTGCTGTACGCGGGCAGCACATGAAGAACTTCCGAACGATTCAGACAATTAAAGGAAAACTGTTTCCTGCCTGTTCAAAATGTCTTATTGCTAGAGTGGGCACCAAATCGCTCTGTAGATTTGAACAAATTAAGCCATTCTTTGGGGAATCTTTATTTTTATGGTGAATGCCTTCCTTTGTTCTTCCTTTGGCCGAGTGTTTTTCTGCCAAATTTAACAGACGGCTCAGAGGCTAACAGGGGTCCACCCCAGTATCACCTTCTGCTGCTGAACAACTACCCAAGACAGACAACCACTCTGAACCCTGCTGTCTGTTCCACAATGTGAAAATCCTTTAATTAGGCTCTATTATGCTGCATTTCCCTTTCAAGTTGTTAGATCATATATACAAAAATATATACCTTAAAAAATCCAGTTCAATTCATTTTCCATTACTCTCTTTCACCAGACAGTGAATGATATACCCATTTCTCGTGCAAATGTTGCATTTAACTTTTAAGGCAATATGATTGGGTATCAATGGGTGTAGTACAGCCATTTTACATGGTTGGCTTGAATGCGAATTTGTCCCCGCATTTCAGAGTTTCACATATGATAAATATTATATCGTTTAACTCCGCTACATTAAATTGTCACTACCATAACCATGAAAGCCTTTAAATGCAGTGCTTGATATTACCTATAGGGGCAGTGCTGGCTGCAAAACAGCCAAGCACCTTCAGAGACAGACCGGAAAGAGAGAATAAGTGCTGTCAGTGTTTCAGTAATGTCTGGAAACAGACTTTAAAAAAACAATCGCAAAATGAAATCATATTTATAAACTAAAATACTCCTATTAACTTAGTCTGTCAGTTCAGAATAAAAAATAGCAGCAAAAGAATGAAATCTATCATGCTAAATAATAAAAAACTTTCAATTTTAAAACCAAATATGAGGCTTGTTTGAGAAACGTTGGGTTGCTTAATGTCTCTCTTAATTCACAAAATGGATAACCTTTGTTTGCAATATGTTCTCATACATAAAAATGTTTTACATTTTAAATAGTATTTTTCATTAGTATAACACAAATATAGAGATTTACTAAAAAGATGCTCGAGTGCCAAAATGTATAGTTTTTATATATTAAAAAAATAGAAAAAATAAATTACGTTGATTTTAGAAACAACATTTTTTAGAAGGTTAATAAAAAATATTTAGATCTTTATGAAGTAAACCATAAAAAGAATTTATGATTGTTTATTTACATGAGAACAGTAGTGATCATTTTTAAGCTTGTTGGATAAACTACAAGGCTGAGTGACGGCAGTTTGTTTGTGTTATCTCACAGTTCATTTGGTAATCTCACCAGTAATAAGTCATAATTAGGGGACACTGGAAAACCACAACAGATTTTTTCCCCATTTAATTGCCAAGCATTGTTAGCCAAGCGCTTAACAGTCTCGGATTTGTGCCTGTTCCACGCGGCAGAATCCATACATTGTAAAGGGGATCTGCTAATGCTCTCCACTCAGCAATGGGTTCTGGCCGGGGCCACGGGGCCACGGGGCGATGTATGCACGGCCCTTTGTTCTGCCGACTCTCCATTGTTAGGTTTTCTATGCAAGGCGTTCAGTCATCACCATGTACATTTTTGCAATGAATCCAAAATACGTTCATTTGCATCTTGGTTTCAATAATCTGACTCTGGTTCATGCAGATGACCGACTGGAACAGCCACAACATTCACATCGTCAATGGGGGTCGACAACCTTCCTAAATACTGCCACAATACCCCTGTCAGTAGCCTGTCATTTGTTTGCTAAAGATTCTCACTGAACAGTTCAGCCTTTTATGCATTATTGCATCACAATATCAGGCAATACTTCCAGTGTTTCCCCCAGTTAAAAGAATAAAGCTCTTAATTATAATATGCAAGGGATGAAATAACTTCACAACAATAGCAGTTCTTTCCTTAATCTCACTGTCTGATAAGTATGTCAGCTTTGATGGCATTTTCCCCCCATAAAGCAAATTATATTTCCAAAAATAAATGTACTCTCCACTCATACTGCAGCAAGGTTAATTTATTAAATCTTATTCCTACTTCTGATATTTCTGAAATACCAGTATTTGTTAATTTTGCTTTTGAATCACTAACACTTTCATTAAAATCACAAAAAAAGTTGTAAATCCACGTTTTCAGCTGAAAATCAGGAGCGTTTTGCAATCCCAGCTACTGGCATGTATCTAATTTTTTAAAACATTGAAGAATAAATTGGAAAAAAAAGTTTAACAACATGCCGGTCGTCCGACTCATTAAATTAATAAAAAAAAATGTAAAGTAACAAAAAAAAAACATTCGTATAATCTGCTGAAAGGCAATTTCTAAGATCTAGACAAAAAACAGGGAACTTTGATAAACAGGCACAACGAGTAATCTTAGAACTCATATTTATCCCAATGACGAAACTCCACCGGATCTATTCGAATTCATGAGGGTTGTGCAGAATAGGAAGGATTTAACTTCAGTCCCTTTCAAGGTGGTAAATGTGTTTTTGTAATTATAACCACACAATTAACACTGACAAGTCTAGGTCAGCAGAGCAGAGCTTAGCTGGTCAGATGTTCGCCAATCTAAGCACACGGTGCAGACAGCTGCAGAACAAGAAGAGGAGACTATGCAGAGGAAAACATTCGGAACAAGAGAGAGTTCCTGAAGAACAAGACAGACTTCAGCCCACAAAATCCCGGATTTTACAGCACATTACATTTTCTGTGTCTTGTATTACACTGCGGCCCTGCTATTTAGCAGACCTTAAAAGAAGCTACACTCTTTTCTACACAGCTTATTTACTCTGCTACAGTAGATAAATCCACTTTCCTGTGAAGCGAAATACCAGTTAACAGGTCAAGAATGTATTTTATTTAACTCCAATGCCTGTTAAGATTTTACTAAAATCAGAATATCATTTTCTCTGAAACTCCCTTAAAAGAACACATTTATCTATGTATTATATATGTACCCACTGTATCCTTTGTATCACACACACAAGCACACAATACCATGCAAAAGACTATCAATGAAAATAATGTTTAAGTTACCTTTATGTTGGTGTAAAGTTATGATTTTAGGTCTTTTAAAGTCACTCCAAAAGTTGCAGTTAACAATCAATATACCTATGCATCTGTTGTCGCAGCCACTAACATACCATGTTTCATTTGTTTTGCTAATTAAGTTAATTAAGTGAGCTGCTGGTGAAATGTATCGAATACACAGAATGGCTGGCGTGCCTCTGAGGTGATGCAGTGATGCAGTGCCATTTCACAAGATTGCAGTAACTTTTTGGAGAACAGAACAAATTCTTGCTACTTCTTTTATTGTTACTGTTTATTCGCATATAGTGTTAAATAGTGTTCTTTGAGCAAATATGCACTACTATAACTTTTAAGTTTTGTTTTGCACAGTACTGTGAGTATAGACAGTGCATCATATATAAAATGATATATGTATATATATATAAAAACAGGTTGCCAAGTACATGATTTCAGCTTAAAACAAACTCATTCTTTAACAAACATCTGCTTTATGCCAAGATTTGAAGCTTTTAAATTGAAGCAAAACGAAGAGAAAAAAAAAAGTGTGACTACTGCTTTTTTTCTTTCATTGTCGAGTCGTACTATTACCTATTCTTTACACTTTACAAATTGCTACTGGTCTGTGAACATGCACAAATTGCTGATAATTTCCTTTAATGGTACGTGAAAGGCCATCCCTGTCTTTAAACATTCATTTAAGCCTCAAGTTTTACTCAATGAAAAGCAGAATTCAGGTACATTTAAGTGAAGTTGACACAGCCTTTTAAAGAGTGCACTGTTCCCTCATAGCAACTCAGCCATGAAATTACAATGGCCCTCCTTCAACATCAAGCCCATTAGAACTGCAACAAGCCATTATTCAAAGGCTCATTGCAGTTTTTGTACTTTTGCTGCCGGCTGAGCAATTTAAAGGTGCCTGTTAGGGTGACCAGCTGAGGACTGTTTTGTAGAAACGAAGAAATCTGGAAATAAACTAACACAATTCTGGTATAAGCACTTAATTAAAATGGGTACTGGTGAAGTCCTAAGGATTAATGGCTATTAAGGCTGCATTTCTGATTTACTGTGGGGGAACTGGGGGAAGGGGTTGACCTTAAATCAAACAAATTGGCAAAATGTTCAAATAAAAATATACACATTTAGAATACATTTAAAAATAAAAAGACAAAGAAAAGGACAACAGAGTATTGTAATTAAGCTACATTAATATGGTTTTCATTAATTATACTACCTGAAAAATAACACACAAGATCACAACACATTAGTCAAGGAAAATTTTGGTTTCTATGAAGGTTAAAATCTATACATGAAGAGAAGCGCATTGTTGTTTGCTGACTGTATCACAGCAAAAGGCACTGCTGTGTGCTCACTGCACTGATGTGTGGTCACTGCACTGCTGTGTGGTCACTGCACCGCTGTGTGCTCACTGCATAGCAGCGAACCACTAGCATGCTGAACCAGGCGAAGACTAGCGGGGGCCCCCCAGCACGGCTTTCCCACGGGTGCCACTGAGCGGCGCAGAGCCTGGCGTTCTCCTGGCCCTGCGGTGGGCATGCGGGGGCCCTCGGCGCCCATCCTTACCGTATCGCCGGGCATGACGGACACCGCCACCACGGAACCGGGCATGGGGGAGCGGAGGATACTGCTGGTGTCTTCTGGCACCTTCTCGGGCATGTGTTTACTCAGGACAGCTGCCAGCTTACTCAGCACCCGCACCTTATACTGCACGGCATGCAGGGGGATGGAGAACACACACAGGTTAGGCCACAATGCACGTCTCTCAGCGACCAACCAGGGCAGAATCACAGAGCACAACAATGCCGTACAAATGCACACCTGAGTAAGCATGTGTTTCGCTGAATGGAAAATAGTATCAAGTAAAGCAGCGATGAGCAGTTTAAAAAATATATATTAAGAGGAAAATGGAGGGAAACAGAGTTTAGACTTTAAAACGTACTTTCAAATTTTTCCCTCTGCTAAACAGTCACTTTGGGAATTCTTGCCGAATTTTATTTAAACGTTCCATTTGCCAAGCATTTTTGAAATTGCGAATGCAACTCTGAGACGATGGAGCAACTTATGTTTACATATTAATATTTGATTAAACGTATGTGTCTTGCAAACATCTAAGAGAAAGGCACTTTACACCAAAACTGCTCCACGTAACGCTTCGCAATTCATTCATCAATCCGTAATGAGAATCAAGAACAGGAACACCTACTGACGTTTTGCATATAATCCAGTAGATGGCAATATATCTCTGGTTTTGTGGCAGTATTTATTTATTTATCTTTTTCTTTTAATTATCCGTTTGGCTAAGCAACAACTTTGGAAGGAGAAGAGCAGGTAAATATTGTGAATAATTCAGACAGGGCCTCGAACTATTTGTGGGAATGATCAAAGGGAAAAAAAAATCCCTTTTTTTCTAAGCCTTTAACTTGGAGTGGGGAGAACAGGGATGCTGCAGGATACAAATCCTACCTGGAGAGTCTCCTTCATTAGCACTGTTACATAAGCAGGTGAGAGAGCGTTGAGCCTACTTAAAGCGTTAACAATGCCACAAAACTGCCTCCTGCAACAGTGTTACAGTACATGCACAAATAAAGAGCTATAATGCATGCAGCCCCTATTTGGCAAATGCTTCAGAAAGGATTTTACAGGAAGACTGCTGAAACACTGTGAGCCCCATCGCAGCACTGACTGTCACATCAAAAAGACTCTGGTAAGACTTCTCCATTGCCTCGGTAAACAATTTAATATTTGATGCACACAGATTCTTCTGCCGGTTTGTGCTGCGCGTGTGGCATTTGGAGAGGACGTAATTTGCAATCAGAGCATGTGAAGGCCCTGAGAATTCAATCACGAAGTCAGATAAGGAGGCAGATAAAAGGCACTTGCTCACATAAAAATATTCTAAATTAAGGCCAGGAGAGGGAGGGCCGGCATAAAACAGCCCCATCGATGCGACAAACAAGCTATTTGCAAAGAAATTCACCAAAGATAATTACAGAGCCAGAGTGAGTGCATTATCAACCCCGGAAACCAAAACGTGTGCAATTAGACGCATTCGTCCATTTCTCACGTCACGTGTCAGTGCCTGTAATGTATCTCATACACAAATAAAGGAGAATGGTGTCATGGACAGGCTATTCACTCTTCTCAAGTGAAGACGCTCACCTACATTACGCTGTGTAGCGAAGACGCTCACCTACGTTACGATGTGTAGCGAAGACGCTCACCTACGTTACGATGTGTAGCGAAGACGCTCACCGCCGTTACGCCGTGTAGCGAAGGCGCTCACATACGTTATGATGTGTAGTGAAGACGCTCACCTATGTTACACTGTGTAGCGAAGACGCTCACCTACGTTACGGCGTGTGGCAAAGACGCTCACCTACATTACGGCATGTGGTAAAGACGCTCACCGCCGTTACGGCGTGTGGCAAAGACGCTCACCTACGTTACACTGTGTAGCGAAGACGCTCACCGCCGTTACGGCGTGTAGAGAAGACGCTCACCAACGTTACACCAGGTAACAAAGACACTCACCTACGTTATGCTGTGTAGCAAGGACACTAAAATGGCTGGAGCCTCGTGCCAAAGGTATTTGGATCAGAAGGGGGCATGAAGGTGGTAAAACCAGACAATCAGGAATGTAGTAAATAGAACAGGCGCTTATGATCACAACAACTGGAATATGCCCCTATGGGGCACAGCAAAATTAGACCATAGCGTTACACCAGTTGGCCCTGCTGGATCCCCACTACTCAGAGGATCTTCACATTAGCAAACATTATTTGACATGGCCCAATATGCACAGTGCACTGACAGAAAGATAGCCTTGATTAGAATATGTTAGGAGCCAGTATACACTGATCAGGGATTCCTCCAAGAGTCAGTATAGGGGCCCTGCTGTGTTAAAAGCCCCGTCTCCCATGGATACCTTACAGACCGCAGGGTCACATACAGCTCATTCAAAATGCAGAAGGATAAGAAATACCAAATATCTAATTGGACTTCGATTCTCTTGCCAAGCAGAAGAGAAAAACTGATCAGGCCCTAACCAAACACACAAAGACAGAGGAGGACTGGGGAAGGTGAGAGAATTCTGTCATTGTTATAATTGTTATTTTTATTACTATTAGTCACTGGAAGTGTGACTAATACGGAAGTGTGCGACACACATTGTGTAAATAAAAGATGACAGTCACAGTGCATGGAAAGATCTGAACACTGGGAGACCATGACTGATAAGCGCTCAAAATATTGCCGGTTAAGCGAGGTCTGAACTCCACCTCTTAGAACTTCTAGAGAAAATATTTTCATAGCTGAAAATACAGTAAAATTGGAACATATAATCTAAGTACTACGCAACTGAAACCTAACAAAAGTATATCTTTCTCATCTTAAAACTATTAAATAAATACTGAGATACGAGTGGTGGGGTCGCAAAACCTTAGGTTGTGTGAAGGTCCACCATCGAATATTTCAGTCATTCACTGCTATAATACATCAAACAAAATGCGTACTTTCCCTTCAAGCGCTCAACTGCCAAGCAAATACATCTCAAACACTATTTATTGGCCGTACTTGAGAAAATGCCCGATGAAGAATGTTATATCGCAGGGAGTTTTAATCTGCATGCTCCAAAGATTTAGACATGGATCCTCTTTGCTTCATTAACTGTGAGCAAGTGACAATGGCACACTTTTGTGAATAAAAGGGAAACTACAGCAATCCAAAGAAAGCACATCCCAAAGCAATACTGACGTCTTGTTTGATGTCCTTGGTTGAATGTATCATCTGGTTACCATCATCTGGTACCTTTGTTTTTTTAACAGACTGCCTGATAAACAGCTCCATCCCTAGGGAATGGGAATTGGGGAGATACTGAAGTCTATCTAACAGCTGGGCGGAAAGTTGAGGAGCGAAATGATGCAAACGAGACACCGAAAGCAACAGAAGGTATCAACGTAAGCCATGTTTGTTTTTCCACCTTTCCTGGCGGAAAAAGGAACCCCTTGATCTACCTCCAAGCACACAGTTAGCTTTTGTTCAGTGGCAGGAAAATAGATTTAAAAACATAAATTTAGTGCGCAAATGTGGTATGAGGATGGTCAGCCCCCTAACCCGAGAATCAACTTGGCTTGAACCGAGCAACACAGGAAAGATGGACTAAGCGGCTGATTTTTTTTTAGCCATCTGCATGAATGCCTCACCACCAGTAAATCATCCATAAAGCAGAGAGGAAATGGTGAAATATTTCAAAAGGTGGAGTTTCGTTCATTAGAGCTTAAGCAAAGAATAGCTTTTAACTTGCATTAAAAACACGCAATATTCGATACTTGGCAGATACTGCAATTGACGAACGTTATTTTTTTTCCCTCATACCTTTGGATGCTTCATTTCAGCAATTTTAAGTGCCCAACATACAGACCCCTCCCAAGATCTTGAAAATGGAATCTTTCAGTTAACCTGCGGCTAACAGCCGCATTCAGAATTAAGTAGTGAAAACGATACAGTTAACGTTAAATTTTTTGATGGAAAACCCATCGGAGGTGATAGAGCCAAGAAAGTTATTTGCAGAGTAGGGTTCTGGACTATAGGGCCACATCAATGTTAAGGACGATTTGTAAACAACCAAATTAATTGCATGTTTTAACGTAAACACATAATTCGGTTAAGTGCGCACTAAAGCTCGGAGTTATTACCTAGTTAGCATCCCCATATATTTCGATACACGCACAGCATAAACGCACATGTGCGCATAGTAGAGCACTCAGTACATGTGCAGTGACTGGTGCAGCCTGTTAACATAATGCTTTGACAACTCCATCAGCTAAATCTCAAGGTAGCCGTCAATCAGGACGCATCATTTAATCCAACAGCACTCCAAGGACTTTTTCCAAGCAGAGCACATGACAGCACACCTACAGCTCTATTTATGGATGCGCATTGTCGTGTTCGCAATGTGCTCATAATTAGAAAAAAAAAGGAAATGAGGAGCAAAACGGGGAGGGGAGAAAAAAAAAACAGCAACAAGTACCGATATTATGCAAACAGCACTTTATTTTCGACACCGCCTGTTTGAAGTGTGATCTTGTTCCATGGTGACACCAGGCTAAATGACAAAAGCACTACTTCATTCATCCTCTTTGGAGAGACAGTGCTTCATTTGCAACTCACTATAATTAGATTAATGGTGTAGTGGCATACAAAGCGAGCCCACTCACATTAGATAGCATATAAATTAGGACAAACACTTATTTCAATTCCAGGCAGAGAAAGCAGTAGCTAGGGTATTTAGCATACTCTTTATGGTGGAATGAGATGTTAATTGTGTACCATTACCTCTAAACTGCTTGCTTGTTGTATTAATCACTGTGCTAATTGATGCAGAGATAGAAATGTAGCCACAGGCAAGAAAGCAACGGAATGAGCGCTGAAGATGACGGATAATGGATTATCGAGTAAACCATATGGAGATGGCACGGCTTTGAAACCTCTTCTATATGCTCGCAAACATTGCTCCTTGCGATAAGTATTGTGCCACCATAGAAATATTAATTCCGAGTTTAAACTTAAGAGAAAGACACTTCAAGCTAGCGGTGGAGCGTGAAGGCACCAACCAGATGCCACATGTGTGCTCGACACCTTGTTTTACACCAACACAAGGTGGGGGGGGGGAGTAAAGGAAGGGGGGGGGGGGACAAAGAGAAATTATGGAGACTTTTACGCTTCAATTGGATTTCCCCGTGATTTTTCAGAATAATAAAGGGAAAGTTGGCCAGGGGGAAGGATAAATGTCAGAGTACCTCTGGCCTGCTCCCCTTTCATTGTGGCACGTGTTGATGTGAAAGAGACAAAGGGAAAACGAAAGGCCAAAGTAGGGAGGAAAAGCAAATTTGGTGCCCAAGGTAGACAGAGCGGGGTGTGTGTGTGTGTGTGTCGGGGGGGGGGGGGGGGGGTTAGACATTGGGACCATGGGAATGGTTTTCCTCTGCTTTGTAACACAGCCAGGCTAAAAATGTAAAAATAGCCATCTGCCACGGAACGATTAAAGATACCAACAGTACCGAACACTCCGGAGCAGCCTTCACTGCTGATGAGACAACGGCTCCGACCAATCATCAGTAATCACAGCCGCTCCATCACGAAGTCCCCAAACCCAGTAGCGGTGCTGCTTCGACGTTTAAACATTCAGTTGTCTTCTGCTTCACTGCCCCTCTGTGAGAATATACTACAAAGAGGCCGTAATCCAAAGACAATACCGGCCTGCTTTTGATA
The DNA here is from genome assembly GCF_048594095.1 of Paramormyrops kingsleyae. NCBI lineage: Eukaryota > Metazoa > Chordata > Actinopteri > Osteoglossiformes > Mormyridae > Paramormyrops > Paramormyrops kingsleyae. The sequence goes on from NC_132797.1 coordinate 69,769,759, forward strand.
GGCTTTGATGACATATTGTGCGTCCGAGATGAAAAGGGGCTGGGATCCCACTAACCAAAGCCAAAGCTCCTATCCCTTAAAAAGTTTCACGTTTTTGTAATGCAGATTCCCTTGTCAGTATTCAGTTATTCAAAAAAAGTAATTTGAGGAGGCATATGCCAGAAATAGAAATATTTGCATACATTTAAACCCATTTGAAATGCTAATGGTCTGAAATTGCGCCATAAATGTGTTTTTCTAAGAACTGTACGCTGCTATCCGTACGCTTTCTGATGCCAGGGTGAACAAGACCAATATTTAACATTAGCTCCACCTGGTATAACACAGCAATTACAAAAGCTATCTATTAACAATTTGCAGAAAGACTCCCACACCGCAATTATACATTTATAGCATTAGCTGAAAATTAAATACATTTGCACTTTTCCTGTTTTGCCTTTTCAGATTCGCAACTTTTCCAGGTACTTAGATAAAAGCTGCATCCTCTAGCAATGAGGAGATCCCAGGCGCCCAAACACCAAAACTGGTTAGCCCATGGTGCCAATTTTACTTTACGCAGGTGTTGAGAGCGTTGCGGACCTGCCTTTCACATTTCTCTTTGTTCCCCTGCAATTGCTCGGAACTCACTGCTGTTGATGATAATAATAGTGTTGGGTATCTATTGATTTGCTGTGGCCCCTCATTGTGAGTTCACTCCAGAAGACATTCATCTGCTCGCTTTAATTAGTGGCTGCACTAGTCCACTCTTCACTCATATACTTGATGTTGTTACTCTGATACAGGCGACCTCACAGTCCTGGGAGTCTCCAGCATTTTGTCCGGTCAGACACGGCGCCTCACCGATTTACCTATCCAACATGCATTCCTATTAAAACAGGGAGAAAAATAAATAATAATCATTAAAAAAAGGAAAGAGACACTTTTGAAAATAAAACTATCAATGTTGGCTGTAAATGACTAAATTCCTAAGGACTACAATTTCCTTTGTGCCTTTGATTAATCCCTAGAGAGCTTCCATCAAAACCTTTGTTTTCAAACTGTTGGGAAACACAGGGCATTGATGGAACACGACTCTCTAATTTTGCATATAAGTAACAGTGATTGCAAAAATAATTTTGGCAGAAAAAACACACTACACAACACAACACACGCACGCATGCGCGCACACACACACATACACACACACACACACACACAAAACTCCTATCAGCATCAGAGGTGGGTTAGCTTTTCAAAATGTGCCCAACACAAAAGCTGGGCCAGCTTAAGCAGCAACCCGCAAGTTGTTCCCAATCATTTCTCCTGATCCACAGGAGTCTAATTACTAAAGCACTGCTGCCCAGTTTCAATCAAGGAGAGCAAAATGACACAGTCTTTTGTTCCTCTCTCATATCACACATGATGCACTGTCATTCTTCTTACCACAAACCCCAGTGTGGTAAATCTCTGCTTGCCATCTGTCACAGAATGTGGGGGACTGGACGGGACAGTCTGGACGGGACAGGAGCCATTATTCAGCTAGTCATGGTCTCTGCACATATTTCATGCTTCCTCCTGGAGTTCTTGTGGCAACTATTAGCAGCTTAAGAAGTTGAGAAAGCTTGATAATCGCTGAAGCTTTAGGGGGTGAGGCCCATATGACTGCCACCCCCTAACCTCATTAGACAATAACAAAAAACAAATCTACATATTGCCCACCATGAGCAATGCATCGCTGATCCGAATATATGCTATGTCTATGCTTGTTTTTATTTTTTAAAAAACAAGTCAAACAAAAATGGGGGGGTGTCGTTCTTGGGAGTTAGACAAAAATCAATGCTATTCGTCTCATTATTGTGCCTCATAGCTTAACCCATTATGCAGACAAGACACAAGGCCATAGACAACTACCACAAAAATAATACATAAAATTAAAAGACCCAGATATGGACCAGAGAAGCCTGAACTTGAACCCTGAATGACGTTAAAGTTTGCTACTTTCTGTAGCTATCAGGCAACCAACACCTAGAATCAAAGAATAGAAAATACTACCTAAGGTAGAGGAGTCCAAGTTTGATGCTAATCAGAGGCTGCCACACCAGCTGTGAGCCAGCAAGGCCTCCTGAAGGTACAAGCTGATGACCTGGATGAAGCCGCACAGATGTATAAAATCAATCCATCACTGAAGGGGGCCTGACAGTTGGAAGCAGGTCTAGTAAAATGACCCATGGATGGCTCTGTTCGGGTCTGTAAGGGGGATAAGTGTGCGTATGTGCTGGAGGGCTAGAGATGTGGGAGGAATCTTGGCTCAGGCAAAATAGTCTTTAAATCCGACCTTGGGTATCTAATATTGGAAATTGTTTAGTCATCATATGTAAAACTAATCACACAAAGATACAGTCCTCTGGCAAAGGCAAAAGTAATCACACAAAGACACAGTCATGTAGTAAAGGCAAAAATAATCAAAGATACAGTCCTATGGCAAAGGCAACAGCCTATAACCCAATGAAACCTTACAAAAGCTATTTTGTGTAACCAACTTTCACAGCACTGAATTACACTAATGTCATGTTAATATTCTAACATTCTCAAATGCCAGGAGTAATTATTCCAGATTTTACAAGATAATAATTTTGAATTGATGGAAAGCTAAAAAAAAAAGTCTTAATTACTATTCCGTCACAATGGAAAACATGGAAAACTGTTTTTCAGTAGAAGAAAAAACGTGTAAGTCAACTTTTTTTTTTAATAGCAGTGCAGTTGTTGAGTATATCCAACTCCAATCCCCAGCTCAAATGCCAGAACTTGTACAGACACTATTGTTACTTCATTGTCAAAAAATGGAATTATTACATTAAGTTAAATAATGTAACAAACATGAAATTAAGTTCATTCGTGACAGAAAATATGTAGAATGTCACAAGAGTGTAATTTAATAATACTGTAGGAAAAGCATAATCTTGCTAGGTCCATGTGCAAAAACATCACGGGGAAAACTCTTCAAAATTACTAAATAACAAAAACTGCAGTAATTAAAAACCATTATTATAAATAATAGAGTAAAATATTTAAACTCTAAAATCTGCCAAAAAATCTAAACTTTCCATGTTTAATTAACATTTAAATGCACACTAACCAAAAAAAAACAATGAAATTGACTTATGTTCATAGTCTATTTGACAATATTCAGGGTTATTATGTGGGCGCAGTGACTTTTCACCCAGTAAAAATTTCTAGAACCATTCATTTAGGATTACATCATCTCCTTCTCCATGCAGTGTCTATATTTAGTGTGGGATACCCCACTGACAATCAAGAGAAGAGTAGGTGGAAGTCGCATCATAAAAATCACCTAAGGAAAACACAACAGCGTTCATAAATCAAAGTTTTGGGGGCAAAGGGGGTTTGGGAAGTGCACAATTCCCACTTATTTTTAGGAAAGCAGGCATTTTCCTTCTGAACCTAGGTCATGTGTGGTCATGACCCTAAAAGAGCCATTGTGCAGTTGAAACCATGGTAACGTCCGTGCCACAAACTATCTGGTAAAAGATGGCCATAAAAAATTAGGCAGAAAAATAACTTTGCTCTCTATATTTATGAAAAGTTACCAACAAATTTTGCAACACCACATTTGACCAACAAGGACAGGTACAAAAACATAGAATGGTTTCTTGAAAAAGATATACAAGTAGATTAAAACATTAACTGAAATATCCACTGTCCAAGATATTATAAATGGATCTCCAATGGACTATTACATCAACCAGGGATCTGAGTGAATAGATTTGCTTCTACATTGTTACATGGAATTACCGTATTTCTCAAGAGATGGCTTTTAAAGTTCAGAGTGAGGTTGAGTTTCTTGGGCATCGGAAAAGCACAGTCATTGGTGATTCGGATACTTAAGAATGCTAAACGAGGAATCCTAAGCGTGAACTCTTCAGGATATGACATTAAAAGAGATCTACATCATTATGGGTTTTGGTAAGTAGCAGTTTTTTGCTCTACACAATCACTCTTATGTGGCGTGGTATCATCAAATTATGTAGAATCTCAATAGTACCTCAATACACAAAAATCACACTAACTCAGGTTTCTCTCAAAACCGAAGTAGGTAGTTGACAGGCAGAATGCAGCACATTGACAGAAAGCAATCGAGGAGCTACTCCGATTTGGCAGAACAACAGAAAATCATATACAGATATTTCTTGCTCCGAAAACAGAGAACCTGGCTCGCTCCTTCTCACTCTGTCCGTCCTACTGAACGTCCAGGCACCGGGTCAGGATTGCTGTAAAGGAGCTAAGCCTTCGCTCAGTTTCCAGAAGAATAGAGGCCTGGGAAATATACCTGGCTTCAAGGCCAGCGTCATTGGGGGGTGGGGGGGGTAACGTGTCTGCTGTCACGTGAGATAGCGTGTGACAGCAGAAACAGAAGCTTGGCCAGTGGCAGACGTGTCATAACAGTCCTCCCGACGATACGGAACAAAGTCAGGAGGACAGGGGCACCAAACCGGGACTGCGGGGGGAACAGGTACCAAGCTTCACTTTGCACATGGAAACATGACAACAACAGTCTCATTAGACGAGAAAAGGGGGAACAAAACAAAGAGACCACTGGGGACTTAGGCCAAGCTGGTCCTGAAGCAGAGGGTGATTTATGGCCAACACGGTGTCAAAATACGCAGCCGCAAATCGGTTAATATACCCTACAGCTTGGGGTTCCTCGTAAACATCCCATAGTTATAATTAACACGTTCATTTGAAGTTCGGTTGGAATACGTAAAAGGCTGTAATATTTAACCCCCAAAATAGTTATTGACATTATTAAAGGGAATTACAAAATTTTCGTTAGCGTGAGTATGCTAACAGCTATCGCATGTCATTTTAGACAGATGTCACCATGTTATAAACATCTTTTATAACTCCTGTTCTGGTTTTAGCTCCTAACATCCCATGTAGGCCATGTCAAATGTGCCCAGAAATAACACAGGCCTCCCCTACCGTCAGTGAGATTGCCCACCTAGGAGCTTGGCATACGCCACAGCGCACATAAGAACCGCTGGATCAGAGCAACACAGAATATTTTAACGTAAAACTGGCTCGCATATTTCCAAAGCCAAACATTCATTGTCCACGCTGCGTCAATTACAAATCATGACTTATTTCTTCATTCTTGTGCCCATGTGACACACACCCTCTGGGTCATCAATAACTTTAGTACAGTGTAGCTACTATGTCATAGAGTCACGAGACAGGGGTTCAAGGTGTTTCTCAGGGCTACGTTACTCTCCTATGTAGTGACAGCAGATCTGCACAGATAAATGGAATTAATAACCCATAAGTTAAAAAAGCAAAGAGCAGACAAAGTTTAAAGTAATAGCAGGTGTGCCCGTTTATTCTAGATGGTACCAGCCCGACAGGTGACCACAAACTGCCTAACAAGCAAGTAATTACACCACAAAGGTAATTTACTGTATTAAGTGCGACTTTCTCCACTCCATTGGTGAGACGGCACGCAATTACACATGGCGACCAAACAATAGAACATGTGTGCCATTCAGCGGGTGGGAGTGGCTGACTAGAGGGAGAGACCTCCACAGATAAACATGCGGCAGTTTTAACGGGGAGACAAAGGACAGGCAAACACAAGGCAGCCCCGGACATACCGAAAAGTGCAGATACAATATCGTATACAGCTTGGATATACATGTTGCTGTCTGAACAAGTTTTGTTTATGAATTACCCTTCAATACCTTTCAAAGAACAGTAAATCAAACACTATTTATGCATGAAAATGTGTAAATCTCCTTTGGGATTTCAAGCAAATTGTAGACAATTAAGGAAAGCTATCCTCCGTTGCTGAGAAAGCTAGCTCTGTATCCAACTGCATGAGCAAAGGACAATAAATGCTCGCAAGACTGATGACAAGGCGATTACCAGCGCAAAGTGTTTAATCCCTGACCTGTTTCATATACATTCATTCATTTTCTTGCCGAATCTGCCATCCTCAATCCCACACTATAAGAAACCCCACAGACGCAAATCAACCTACGGGAAGCAATTAAGATGCGCTAAACGAAAGCTGACGATCGCCCTTCATCCTCCATCTCACCCAACATCCCTCGTAATCAACGTCTACAATTTGTAGCGTAGCAAGTGTGGGGCTGGGGAGACGCAGCAGAGGCGAATTGAGTCATCCACATCTGATGGGGGGGGGGGGGGGCAAAAGAGAAAAAAGCCCCTCACTTCTGACCATAGACGGCACATGCCCTGAACTCAGTGACCCCTACTCAGCACTGCGTAAGGATACGGAGTGTCAGGGATCGTGAGAAGTCCCTGTTCATTTCTATACCGGGGGGGGCGGGGGGTTATGTGACGAGGCAGTGTGTCCACCCTGTTAGCTAGGCGACGAGGCCCTACAGACAAACTATAAAACGGCTACACAAACAATGCGTATCCACCTGAGACTACCACACAGGATACCGGCTACTTATAGCAACTACAAACCAGCTAACAAGAATAGCAGGAAAGCTGTTCCAAACCCTGGCGCATTGATGCTTTGAAGTGCACCAATTCCAAACTATTATCATACTACAGGCAAGACGCTTTGAAGGCAGGTTTATCCTCTGTAGCCGTGTGTCCTGTTGTGAATGAATTGTTTCCCTTTTTCCCTTTGTTTTTATTTTCTGTTGAAACTGACACTTGTGATTGTTCTCCATACTGAGCAAAAAATAATAAAATTAAGATTTTTTTTCCCAGCTCCGTCGCATCGCTACTGGTCAGGTGGACAAAGTGACAACCCGTAAGCGGGAATAAGGGGTTTCCTCAAGGAGAAACCCCCAGTAAATTTGACCATTTCTGGTAAAGCAGAACCTGGTCACAACAAAGCTCTGACCACAGATTAGATGTTTCGTGATATTTCAACTAATTAGATACAAAAGAAAGACCTAAACATATCATAACTTCAAGCAGTATTGATAAACAGCCTTTTCTTTCTCATTGGAACCCTAAATAAAGTTCCCTTAGGTAATACAATAAAATTCTTTTCTTACGTGTGAAAAATGTTCTGAAAAATGTACCGTCTTTGTGATTTAGTTACATCCTAATTCCAGTCTTGAGCAGAATGACTGAACAATGTGAAGCACGTAGCCCACTAGCTTTTTGGTTGCTTTTTTCCATACGAATGTACGTATGGTAACAGACTATACAATGACTATGATGTTAAAAATGGACCTTTGCCAGCTGTATTGATTAAAGACAGGCACCAGGAATAAGTAATAAGTATTATAAGAATAACGCACCTCACTCACTGACTGGCAACATTCAGATTAAGCTATTTTCAGTCTTCACACCATGGTGTTTGTGTGTTCCATTTTCATCCACTGAGAAATATTACGGTTGGACGGACAGGAGGATTTTATGAATCGCTAAGGAATACATTTTACAGATGGCTGCTAAGGTCTCCTTAGCATTAATTTAATTTAGCTATAATAATTGTAGGGGGCAAGCACCATTGTCAAAACGAAGACAGAGACGAAGATAAAAACTTTTTTTTTCCAAATTCATAGCCTACTTTCTTAAATGAGCACAGCGGTGCTGTGAACACCACAGACATAAACCCACAACCCATGTCGGCTGACCAATAACTGCTTCCATAATTAGATAAACATGGTGTACAAAGCTGAAGAACATTAAGCTTTGGCCTCTGTGTGGCAAGATATTCTTAGTGCACCCCCTACCCACTCTATAAAAGTTGGGAAGAAGTGCAAAGTTGCACGTTAGCCTACTAGAGCAGGAAATTCCACAGCTTTCCCTGTTCTGGAACACAATACCACTCGAAACACAAAGATCAAGGCTAAGATATAGAGATATTTATTTGTACACGCGCATAACTGCATGCACAGCAAACGTAAGTGTTTCCCCGCCATCCAGCAAATGCATATTAGTCAATGAAAAATATCCAGTGTAGAATCTGCTGTTATATCACTACCAATAATAATTTGGTAGCTTATGTTGCAGCCTACATTCTCTATACACCAGGCGTGAGAAAAATCTCCTGACAGATTTAGAGAGAACAATATTCTTTCACAAATTATTTTCGTTTTTATAAATTCCTATAGATGCAGCTAAGTTTTCCTTTAGTTATTAGGCTTTAAATATATTTCTCAGTTGAATCTACTAACAGATTTCTACATGAATAACGCATCTGAAAAAGGACTGACGGAATAAAAAATAACATTGACCACAACGTATGTATTACTCCTCAGTGCACAAATGAATTCAATAACACAACTATCTCTAACAATAACTTTGTGGGAAGCCCATTAGTAAAATTAACTTTGCTCTGATGATGGGAGATGTTTCAGAATATTGACCTTTTCACACCAAGTGTGTTACCATAGAGACAATCAACCAGAGAAAAGTTAAAAGCACAAAAACAACAAGCTTTCTGTTATCGAAAAGAGACCAATGGGGAATGCAGGAAGGCTACACAGTGCCAGCACAGTCATTTAGCGAAGAATTTCTAACATGGACATTTTTACTAGGGTCTGTTTATCAAAAACAAATTTTCTGATCAGTTATGTTTCCCAAAACGTATAACAATCAACCTGCTGCATTTTCTTTGTGAATAGAATGTCAAGACTACAAGGGAAAATTCCAAGAAAGGAGATTATTTAAAAAAAGAATGCATGCATTTAAACGAGATCTAGCAGTGAATGAGACCAAAGAGACAGCAGAGTATTTGGGTAGTATTACCACAACAATCTCCTTCATTAGGTATTAATTTATTCATTAAATATTAACTCTTGCCTGGTCTCGTTCTGAAGGTGACACATCTTCATTTGGTCTAAGCAGGATGTGGACTTTAGTGGTAATTCTTCACAGTTGGGGAAAAAGCAAATTATTCATTATACTACACAAGAGTGCTTTCTATTAAACCTCACCATAGGATCCATAACTCCACATAATTAACTCCAAAACATTCAAAAGAACGACTGTAGATCCTATATGTAATTCACATGGTCTCTTGTGTCACAAACACTGGATACCTTATAGAACTAGAATATTTTACATTACCACCATGAATAACAATGTTTCAATACAACACGAACAGGAATAGTATTTAGAGTGCCATAACGTAGATAACGAAGACTCTACTATAGACCAAACTTTATTTTCTTTCCCGCACAAAGGATGTCAACTGAAAACTGCAACTACCAGGACAAGATGAACCCAGAGAGAGGAATACTCCTCCCTTTCTCGTGACAAGATATTCTGCAAGTAACCCTGTCACACTCCAACTAGCACAGTATCAATGGAGTGAAAAGGCCCTGCAAATAGACTTTAATCTGGGCCTGAATGGCACCTACAAGCAGCAACACTAATTACGACTACTGAAGAGGTTTGCGTCCTTTTTCCCTTGTATGTACCAAGTCTGTGTGCAGGCTTTGAGACTTAAAAGGCCCATCGTTACGTTAGACACCTGCTTTGTAACCCTCAGCTCAATCGCATTAGAGAGACGTCTCTCACTTGAAGAAAGGTCCATTGTGTAGATCCACTGAAAACATTGTCATGCTTCAGTAAGACCAAGGCAACATCTGCACCGTTCAGATGAGGAGGACGTTGTAATCAGTCTGCAAATTCTTACACTGCCTTTGCATCACAGGTCCCAAGCAATGGGCTAAATAGAGTGTTTGTGAAAACAGGCACTTCACGAACAAATTCTCTCTCATCTCTCTGTGGCTCAGAGGTGTAAAGCGAAAGATCGGCAGTCTATCGAAGACATCGGGTAATCGTTTTTGGGGATGCAGGGAGAGGTAGATGTTGGAAAGTTCCGCAAACTTCTCAAAAAAGAATAGGCAATATAGTTGCGTTGGTCAACTTCTGAAGGTTTTCTTGGCTTTCATTTACATATAATTACACTTTAATAGGAGCGTGACAAGCGCAAAGACTTAAGTGGCAGAGAGGAGCGGGCTGCTCAGGACCCCCTATGATAGTCGTTGACAAGATGCAGCGCAGGCTCCGTCTCCTGCTAATTAAACGAATCAATTAAGAGACTATTGTTGTAACTGTGTAACTGATGTTCTATAGAGGCAATAACAGCCCCATTGGGAGGTCTTCTACTACATTAAAACACTGTCCTCTACAACTCCATCTGATATCATTAGAAACACTGATTTGCGTCTTGCTGTCATGTCAGCGGAAGCAACGCATTATGGAAATATGCCCAGCAGAATGGTCCCAGTATGAGATCAGGTTCACTCCTGAACCACCAAGGAGGATTTTTCACCCCAAAGTTCTCTGAAGTTCCTTAATGGAATCAATACATCCATCAACACAGCAACCATTTAGTCAGTAGGTAAGGGTCACATATTTGCATACTTTCCCTGCTATGCAGATATAGTTTAAGATGAAAAATTATCATATTAAATTTACCCTCCTCAGTTAAACTGATTGAGTTCCAAATTGTTTTAGATGGCTGTCATTAATCCCCAACATAAGGTTAGCAATTTCTCTGCTAATTTGATTTTGTGGGTGCATCAAGGGTCAAAATACTAGCATATTAATGCTGAACCCCATTTAATCTCTAGATCTAGGAAGCCGTATTAACATGCAGTTTAGAAAAAAGAAAAAAAAATACACAACAGACAACTCCTCCCTCCATGCCTTTCTGAAACCATTTTTGTCTAAAATGCCACGGAGGGCAAATCTAAATATCATTTATTTCTATAGTAATACTTAAAATGATAAATTCTTCAAAAAAAAAATCTATGTGAGAAGTTGTTACTGAAAAATAGCCAAGTGTCAGGTATGTGTGAGGGCATGATTCTGATCTGTCCTGATAGGGATCACATTTGGCCGTACACATTCAGTGGTCTCAGTGTAACCTTAAGTTCTGCGATTGTCTCTCTGGAAAGGAACCAGCACAATGACAACAAAGACAAAGACAAACAGCAGTCTACCGATGAGCCCTGGTGTTTAAGCTAGAATTAATATATAATATATAACCAATTACTGATACTATACTATGTATTTATATATTACAAATATATAGGCTACTTAACCATAAAAAAATCTATAATTCACACATTCAATGACCTTCAGTCCATTTTATCGTCATTGTCTGTATAAACACACTTTTCTGCACACAACTCCAAATACGTGGAAGAATAGTCACTCCTTAAAAGTAGACTGTCATCATCTCAGAAACAAAAGGTACCTTAACATTAACATTATTATTTTGCCATAACTTAAAAAAAACGGTTTCATAAAAGCTGATAAATTTGAAGTGTGAAACAAATGCGTGTATATGTATTACTAGCAAATTACAATACCCTTAACCATAAACCGCATTTTAAGGATTGGAAATACTGCAAAAGAAATACATGATTATTTTCAAATGGAAAAAAAACAACGCACGGTGAGACAAGGATTCAGTGATGCAGTTGTGTAAATGGATACAATATACAATATAATTGCATAAATCCTGCAATACACTAAGCACAAAGTCGAAGGGTGACTGTATAAATAGAGAAAAAAGCAGTAGAGAGTCATATCATACTATAGATTCATTACGAGTTGCCACAAAAAAAAAACAAGCTTTTTTTAAGCATTCTAATTAAAATACTGTTTTCCATCACCGGGAATTAATTCCCAGCCACGCTGCCAGGGAGTGAATGTTACTCAACGTCCTTCAACTGGCCATGTGCAGGAGGCCAGTGATGTCTCGCTCCGTTCTTCCCGGGCCGCCTGGCGCCCAGTTGTCAGATGGCTGGGATAACCCTGGTTTCCTCCCTGCAAACTGGCGGCAAAACCACTGTGCTTGCCATCTAGTGTCAGGGAATCAAATGAACCATTTCATCTGTGTTGATGCCCCCATGACAGACAGCCTGCATGCACCCCCCCCTCCCCCCCTCGCCCCTTTCTCTCCCATCAGCCCCGGCTGTTAGAACACTGCTGACAGAAAGGTCAATGAAGCCAGAGCTAAGCAGGGTCTGGGTGCCATGGACAAGTGCCAGGCACACACAAGGACAGGTACAGCACTGGCATCCAAGAGTGAAACGCTGAGGAGACCGCGGCCCTCGCCATAGCGGGTGTGCCAACCTGCCACTCCCACATCTAACATCTAACATCACTTCCTGAATTAGAACAAATGGAAAACTTGACTGCCATTTCTCTAAAGACACTACTGCTGGAGTTGATTAGGGCTAAAGGGATGAACACACAGAACGGGAGATATTTTGATGGCCATTCGACATTCCCCTAAGCCCCCCCACCCCCCCCCAAAGTTCAAAAATTCCATTCGATGGACACTGGCCACCTGCCAAGTCAATGTCTTCTTGTCAAACCTTTCAACCTTAATAGGAAAATGATTTATTATATATACACGTAAATCGGCATAGTCAGTCCGGGGCGTAAATATGTTCCACCTATATTAAAATATCCCACTCATAAATCTAAAAGAGTTTTCAGCCTACCTCCTGCCACTGATATCCACCCCCACCTAACTCGGAAAACACTCAAATTTGCACACTAGTAAGTCTAATCATACATTTGTCCATATTCAAGGGAAGATGGAAGTAAAATTACTCACCGATGTGCCGAAATACTGAAGTTCTATCTCTCCGGCTGCATTACGAGAAAGGCACTGAAAATATGAAAATGCAGAGATGATTATTCTAAAGTTTAGATTAAAAGTAAAACCATATTAACATATCAAAGCAATGCAAGTCATGCAGTAAACACATACTTTCAGTGAAAGGAATAAAAGTGATTTCTTTTTTTTTTTTTTTTTTTTAAAAAACATGATTAATTTCCATTTTAAGAACAAAGTCTGTTTGAAATATTCAGTCAGCGAAACTTGAATAATTGTCAGTACAATATCATGTCGAGTTTTACATTAGTTAACCACAATACATCACTAAAAAATGCTAAAACTGAAGACTTTGGACTTTTGGGGATGACTTCCAATATCTGCACACTGGATTAGTAGAATTAAAACAATCTGCGTTTAAAACCAGATGGATGAACAGAACTTTGCAGCAAAAATGTATGTCTGACGAATGGATAAATCATTTCAGACATTTACAAAACATCTACTTCAATCCCATGAAAGCGTCACGCGGCCAGAGCAACAATACCAACAAAGTGGAAATGATAGGCTTGCAGATCTAGGGATGGCGTATAAGGACTTCTATTAAGTACACTTTCATGACAATTAACGTTCCCTTTTCAAAAAAATGCAACCAATATGTCGTCAGGCCAAGTGCCTTTCATGGATTACAATAGCTACTGAGGAAAGGTCAAACAGTCAATCACCCTGAGGCCTTTACCCTCACTCCTGATTGGCTGCAAAGTGCGAATGATTCCGACTAACGTGTTAAAATAGAATTATTATTTAAACTAAATTCATACAGATAAAAACATTTTAACAGAAACTTTACCAATGAGATGTTTTACATTGGAACAATAGACAGAGTGAACACACATTCCCTCAGAGATTTGGAGTGAAAATTCTAAGCTGACGACCTACACCAGACTTTAACACCGTGAGTAACACCGTGAGTAACACCGTGAGTAACACCGTGAGTAACACCGAGAGCACTGAGCTGACTCTCCTGCTTCCCACAGCAAATGAGCCAAGACGTGGCCACACAGCTGACAGCAGGCAGAGGGATCTGAGCCAGAAAGTCGTCTCCCTAACGTGAGGCTGGATGCTCGCGCGTTCAGTCGTGGCATCGTTACGAGCCGGGGAAGGGGGCGCGGAAAGCACTGTGGCCTCTTACGGATCGCGGATCTCAGCGGTCTGTGCCCGTCACACTGCTGCCGAAATAATGGCTGCCCCGTATGTGCCGAGGTACAGTGAAAAGGTAAATACAAATGAATGCATGGTGCTCTGTATGAAGCGAAGGAGGGAGAAAAAAAAAAAACCTTGCAAAGAATTATATGTTAAGTATCACAAAACAATGGTTCTGGGGCATATGCCAGTAAGTCGAGTGCAGATTTCCCAAGATCTTATGGATGTGACATAAATCCTTTAATCCCTCGGGGGGGCTTCGTGGAGAGATGGCAGCGGCAGCGGGGGCCCGGGTGGGCCGGGGCAGGCTGCCCTGGGAGCAAGCCCAGGCGGAGAACTCCGCAGCACTCACCTCCTCGCCAACTTCTGAAGGACTCGCAAGTAAGAGGAGCAAAAGGCCTTGGCCAGCGAGGGGACACAGCAGCTTAGCGGAATAAATATTCATGAGCAGCGTGCACCCGCGGACTAGCGGGGCCAACCACTGAGGGCGCTTATTATTATCGCTATTATTATTATTGTCGTTTCACAAGCACATATTTTCATACATAAAATCATTAACTACTATTATGCTGATATTCAGTCATAAATGTACGCAAGATTAAATCTTTTGATATACATTTTCAGCATTTTCCTAAATCCAGGTCAAAGTTACCTGGAGGTATTTTTAACAGCAGCAAAGACAAAGCAGATTAAATCCCCCCCCCCCCCCTCTATTTTGGGCAGGTTGTGTTACACTTTATGATAATGCAGCTGCAAGAAGTCCATGAGCAGAAAAGTGATTACCTCACAGCCGAAAATGGTAATCTGTCCGCCTGCTCATAATTTAATGTGAATAGAGTCACCAGGCTTCATGATTCTAACGTTGCTTCACTTGATTGGCTCAGGAGACACAAGGCTGTCTGTGACTTGGCCCCAGCTTATCTACAGGATTTAAGAAGATCCCTCGCTATCTCTACTGGAAACCTTTGGAAGGAAACCGCCTTGACATTTACACATCCTCAGTTTCCATGTGTACATTACAAGCACCGTTTTTTCATTTCGCGGACAAAGAGATACTGTTTTCATTTATACTGTATGGTTATTTTCTCCTTGTTATCTATTATTTTCTGTGGCCATTTCATGGTCCTTTAAAGTTCACCAGTCTTCAGGAGAATCCCCTCTTCGGCATTTGTTGGTATCCTGTTGATACAGTAGGTTAGTGATTCTGGGCACAGTGGCTATTTGGACTCTTTCATCTATTTTTTAAATCTAACGTTCTTTGATGCCCCTCACGAGCTGACTCGATATCTGACCTCACCAAATTATAACATCTTGTAGCAACTTCACATGGTTTATTTTCTGTTTTGGGAATATAATCAATTATAATATAATTGACTGGGTTGCCAGTCAAGAGCATACAGTTTTGCACATGAAACACCTTAATTCCATCAGTAAATGGAGATAGTGTTTGGTAACCTTATAAATTATTGCATAACATTTTACAGTGAGTTTTATATCCCACAGGGCTTTTCTCTCCAACTGATTCCCAGAATATGGCTAAACCACTTCAAAACATCAGTCTTCCCACCCACATCTATAATGTAACACTAAATACATTGTGAATATATTATGTTTGAACTTCAAATTAGCTAGCTAAATATTTTTATCCTAACATGATACGGTCTGGTAAATTACTGAACAAATATTTGCTCTACAGGATGGATGTGATTCAACAATTTCAAATGCTTTGTACTAGGAGAGATGATTCTTGAAATCAGTCATTCTGTTTCTCGGCAAGTTCACTGTCAGTGCATTATATCTGTGGTGAATTACAGAAAAAAAAAAATCTACCATATGGTAGTACCTTCTGCATCAACTATCTTAATTGGACCCCAACAACTAATCTTCATTTTCAATGGCTCAGTAATACAAAATTAAGGATCATCTTTAAATGGAACAAGATGTAACACTACAGAGATTCTGTACGTGTGCTACAATTTTTTATCCTACATCCACAGACCATGTATTATCAAAATATTTATCAACACATATTAAATTTTCCTTACTGCAGCTGCCACAAAAGCCTTTGTCCCAAGCATTTAAATATAAAAAAATGTACATATATATGTACTCTGGAGCGGGCGGTTTTTAATCCAAGAATACAAAGGGAATAAAACTTCATGATTGCAAGCTAGAAACAATAATCCCTGCAAGCAATTACTACTTCTGAAGGAAGCGTTAATTATTTTACAAAGTGTAAGTATAACCTAACAACAAGGTAAGGTGTAAATGTATAATCCCCCTGATCTGGATATAACACACGTCATCATTCAGGGTTAATAACCACAAGAATACATGTTCTGCCACTTAACAGCAATCAAGTTTTTCTCATTACACAGGAAGGGTTTGTGTGACACTGCACCAAATCTCTCCCTTATTCTTTCCCAAATTAGTTCCACTTAGTTGGGTACCAATGACCTATTCAATGCAAAATGCAATTGGTGACAATCAGCAGACTGGTGGCCTTTCAATGTCTAAGTTCAGGGCTACAGAAATTACAAGAAAATAAGAAAAAAAAGAGGAAAGGAGAAAAAAAACCTGGCAATTCACCTGCAGTCGGTCTGCCCTCTAATGAAAGCTTCAGCTCTGGAGGGAATTACCAGCATATTTCCAAATAATAGACACCCCCCCCCCCCCCGCCCACCCACCCCCCCTCAATCAACCGCATGATGGAATAAAAAGGTTACAATTTAAACAATGCGATCATGTATGGCCCTAACTAACTATAACTTTAAAAAGCATAAACACCCAATGCTGGAATTACTAAAATCAGCAAGTAAGCATAAGTTTCATTTGAGGCAGTGAGTTCCTGCAATACTACTCAGTTGTAAACTAAGAGATGTATATATTAAAGCAAAAATAATAAGTTTTTAATACCACAACAATATCTAAATGCTAATTTACAAAAATGAATATTTATCTTTATTTATGAATATTTATAAATGTTTTAAGAAAATATTTTACTATTACGCTAAAAATAAATTAAAATACCACCTCTTTTAAAAAAAAAAAATTCAAAAATTAAACACTACTATGCTTGTTAGTAAAGGAAGATCTAAAATGAGGTGGATGGAAAGATGAATGGAAGCTTATGGGATTGCAGTCATGCCTCCTGTTATACTGCACAATAGGTTTGACTGTAGTGCTCCTCTATTGTACATTTCAACATCAGCATTTTACAAGATGATTTCTCTATTGGCATATTCCTACACCGCTTCTGATTCCCTAGTTCCGCTAGTCGCCATCAACAAAACTATGCAATCAATGAAATCTCAGTAGGTTCCTGAAGATTTTACAGAGAAACTTGAAGTACTATTTACCTTCACAGTAAAGATACTTTCTGAGAAAAGAATACTTTTACAAATATTTCACTGAGTACTTGAGTACTTTCAGAGGAAAACAATCAACATAAAAAAAAGAAAGCGGGAGAGAGAACTAAATCAATGCTCGATATTATATAACAGCAAATGAGTGTTAGAATCCCTCAGATGCCTGATGAATCTTCAATTAAATGTATTCCACATAAATAAGCAAGTAGCCAAAGAATGCTTTGGTAACTCGGGTTCAATCTGTCGTGCAACTGGAACATTGCGTGCATGGTGTTGGATTTCTGATACCTGCACGGTCCTTTGGGTGCCGTTGATGGTGACGGGTAACAAAGCAGACGCCAGGTTCCACTCACTGGACACATCCATCCTCTTTCCATCAAGATCCACCTGCGGAGATGAGCACACAAGACTGTTACTGAGGAGACAGACACAAAACACATCTCAAGATCATCACTCCGTTACCATGCGGCAACCATTTTAAACAGATGGCGCCCAAACAGCCTGTCATGTTTACTGTTGCTGTCATAAAAGACAAGAGTCCAACAACATGGTCTCATGGGGGCCCCTGGGGATTGGCGGAGGACCTGAGAACAGCTGCCTGAGGGAACTCAGGGCTTCAGCCTGAGACGTGCCCCTCCCATGCCGGCCTTCCAAACTCCTCTACCTATGTGGACATGCTACATTTACTGCAATTAAATAAGCATGCCATTTGAATATTCGGTGACACATCGCAACCTGCTCAACGGGGCCTGCATATAATCTCGTCCCCACGGAGCAGGGAAGAAATTGTCCGTGTCACTATTAATGAAAGAATTTGCATTGTTATCTTAATTATGGAGAAATAATGAAGCTCACTTCTGAATTAGTTAATCGACAAAAACTTGTACAAATGTGTTTGCATGGCCTATAGGTATGGCCTGCTGATAATGTATATTCTGCCCGGGTGCTTGGGGTTACGTCAAGCGACGTCGGCTAGCCCCTAATAAGGCAGGTGTTGCTGGGCATTTCTTCGGCTCCTTAGCAGTCACGATGGTTTTTGACCCTCTCAAGTCTTTCTTCTCTCTCTTTCACACGAAAAAGGCAGGAGAAACCAGAAGGACCAGAAGACACGTTAAAGCATTTGTGACTTTTTACTGTGCTTCTGATTAAGATCTTCTTGCCCCACTTAAATCCAAAATTCTACTTGAGGGACCAGTTGTTAGATTAGTTGTAGCTGGGCGGGGGTTTTTCCAGCAGCTGAGGTGGGTGGTAACCTCGGTGCTGAGGGTTAGAGATGCTCGGCTGTCTTTCCACTTTGTCTGAACACAGTCAAAGGACAGGAAGGCAGAGTGGAAGACAAGGCTCAATGCGCTTGACAATTCAAGGGCCTCAAATGTCACATGAAATATCAATGCAGCGGTGACAAGAACGGACTGCCACAGAAAGATGATGGTTTCTATGCAGGAGCATGCTACACTGACTAAAACAACTCAAACTCAAGTAAGCAACTCAACACCAATTACAAGAAGCCAAGACTATGGGATTAAATTTGATTGTTCAGCATCAACATCAAATCATCTTAGATTGAAAATTAGTAAGACGATTTTTAAAAAGCCCAAAGGATATTTCATTGTACTTTTTGGAGGTTTATGGATCCGGTCAATCAAAGAACCAGCAGGACCTGATACTGCTTCCCCTATCACTTCTTAATATTCAGGAAGGACTGAAAATATCCGGACCCACAATAGCCTGTTTTTTTTTTTTTTTGTTCATAATGGCCAACAGGAGTAATGCCAAAATAGAAGTTCAGGGAAATTACTATTATGAGACTTCATGGAAAGTTTTTTGCACTGGGAACCTGGAATTTGTTACCTAACCAAATACCTATCTGCAACAGGCCAGATACATGAGCAGACAATACAGCAAATCTAATCGGCTAGTTTATATAAGATCACAAGGGAAAAGAGCCCCAAGTTAATCCTAAAATAAATACAATTTTTCCCTGATCTCTGCACTTAGCTGAAGCATTTTTTTGTACAGTTAATACATTTTGGAATCTTGTGATAGAACAAACATAACCAACAAAAATAGTGTTCATTCTCTGAAAGCTCTAGAAAATGATTTAAGTTAATTAACCAAATGTAATACCCATTTTAATAAACCTTCAATTATGTTCAATGAACTTGCTTACAATAGTAATTCAATTTAAAGTCATCATTATTGTGTAGTGTTGCCTCTGTGCTGAATAATCTGTGTGAAGAGCTTAGGTGTTTGCAATTAGCTGTGTGACAAAATAATGTCTCCAGTTGAGGAAGACTGAAACTCTAATCCAAACTTAATAGCCTTTCTGTTTAGTGTAATGGAATGGCTGTACAAAAAAATCAATTAAGCACTTTGCTCATAAACTGAACCAGCATTTATTTTTATCCAGAATTGCAAAGTATCATGAACATGACAAAATGAAGACAAAAGCAATACTGTTGGTGATAATACTCACACCTTATCAACCAGGCAGAATATTCTAAAGAAAATCAAAATATGAATTCTATTATTGCCCTGTGTAACTTTTAAAAGTATAGTAACATTAGGAATGTGACACTATACAAGGTCCAGTGTTACTAAATTATAAACTAACATAAAAGGCGATAACACACTTATCGGTAGCCAAGACTTGAACAGGGTAAATTAAATGAACAATGAAATAAAAATGTGTGTGGATGCATCAGAAGTGTCAAATACATTTACTATAACGGGAAAATGTTTCACAATAGTTATTTTAATGCACTTCCACATTTAAACAATTGCAATGGCATTTTTAGTTTTTTGATTGCAGATTTTTAAAAAATTGAATTTCCCCTTGTGGGGACCGAAAAAAAATTCCCACAATGTCAAAATAACAGGTTTTTATCACATTGTGGGGACATTTGGTCCCCACAATGTAATGTATAGCTGGACCACACACACACAGTACTGTGCAAAAGTCTTAGACAGCCAAATAAAATTATGTTTAAATGATGTTCATGTTGGTGTCAAACTATGATATTATGCTTGTCAAAGTGTGCCAGCCCTGGCCATTTCAAGACACACATGTATCTTTGGACCCTGCACAAGCCCACCTCGTATGGCTAATCAATATCTCATTGACTGCTTTAACTAATTAAATTAATAAATTAAATGAGCTGGTGGTGAAGTTTGATAAACACATGGCATGGCTGAGGTGCCCCTGAAGAGAGGTTTGGGAACCGAAGCTGTGTTCTTCTAGCCATCCAACAAGATATCAGTGACTTTTTGGAGAACAGAAGAAATTCTTACTAGTTTTTATTGTGCTGCTCTTAATTTGCATATGTTCTAATGCTAAATTGTGTTTTGTTCTGAGCAATAGTGCACTTACTAGCCAGATAAAAAGCTTTAAACATTTCTTTTGACTGCCTAAGAATGCACAGTAGTGTGTATATACACAGAAACATCCCCAGTGACCATCCTAATTGCAGATACGCATCCTAGAGCAGAACCAATTTGATGACATTCTGTGGTCTGTAGGCCCAGAAAACACAACTTTCCTTGAGTTCCATGGGATGTTCTAGAAGGCTGGGCTCAGTCTGTCTCTACAGCAGCGTTCACTGTTGGACGGGTGCCTACACTGCTGTAGGTGGAATGCAGTGAACAGCGCTCTCCTACAAGCAAGCTGCACATTGCTTGATGAAGCATGCAGACCACAGAGGGAAGGCAGTGGCTGACAACACACACACAGAGGAGGTCTGCACCACCCAACATCTTCTGCAATCAAGTCTGCAACGGCCGTCGCCGATTCGATTCAAATTCAAAGATGGCCATCCAAATTAAATTTTAGTTCACGTGTTGTTGTTTACACCTAAATAAGTTTTTGTTAACTAATACAAATTGTACATCACATCATTTCTGAAAAGAAGGTTTTTACCATGAAATATCTCAGTATCTCCAAACCAGGTTGTGCACCAATCAAAGAGGGTTCAGCTCTGAAGCTGGGCTTCCAAGCATTATTTTACAATAGTCTACAAACATTCTTACTTCTTCTTGTTTTCCATCCCATATTCTATATGTCAGGCTTTCCGAAATACGTGTCACACCGCATGCTATGGGATCAATTTTTCATAATGTGAAGAGACATTATAATTAGAGCCAATATACATCTGATGAATACTCAATACAACATTGTCTTCTCATTCAAGACCTTCCACATTTGTAAAGGGGGAAACTGTAACCAGGTAGTCATGGTGGATGGATTCCTTAGCCCCTAACAAATACTGCACTGGTCACTAGTGGAACTGGGACTCAACAGCTATCTTCTGGTACTGGAGGAGAAATGCCTCCAAACTGAACTTAAACCCCTTGATGTTTGAGTGTAAAAAATATATCTCGTTTTCAGCCAAGCCCAAACTTCCCAGCTTGAAGATTTTTTTTCTTCTGTTTAAGAGATCGCTCCCTGACAGATATCATTATTTACTGATGAGGTCCAGCAGCTAAAGGGAGATATTTTCAACATGAAGCCAGTTGTGTAAATACAAGATCTCACTCTGGCAGAGGAGCCTGACTTCAAAACAACAGTAAAACTGAACCTCAGAAAACCTTTCAAGAGAACCCTGTTTGAAGTTCTGGTTATGGGTGAATGGAATACAAAATCTATTGCAACAAACTATCATCAGGCCCATATGATTCCCTGATTGAGACCATGTGTGGCAACTCCCCTAACGTCCTTCCTCACTGCAGGCCTACCTGTGTACAAGCCAACCCTGGGCTGCATGTGTCAAAACATTCGCCCACAAAGTCACACTAAAAATGCAAAATCATCATGTACGAAAATGGCAAATGACCAAAAACAAGAAACACGGAATTCCACAGGAAGATTAAGGTCCAAACTATTGTGCAGAGAAAATTACGGAAAAGGACTATTAAAATCTTTCCATCAATACTTTGAAGGAAAATATTAATAGCAAGGTCAATCAAGAACGTGTACCACAACAAAGAAACCTGCATTAAAGGTCACGTCCTAGAAGTCTACATAATATAGGCAAAAATCACAAAAACAAACATTCAAATTATTAAACTCTAAATGCTGCATGTTGCAGACGGCAAGTAAATACATCAATTGCACAGTACTGGAAACATACAATACACGAGAAATAGGAGAAGACCAGTGCAGAGTATAAAGGGTCTACAAGGAATATCCTTGGATAGAGGCTTTCTGTGCTGGAAACATGTTGGAAGTAATAAAAGGTAGCATAAGGCAGATAAGGGTTAAGGGGCTTGAGATTGGATGGAGCGAGATGAAGCAGATCAAAGGCCGCGGACAGAGGGCCAGAGGCCACTCTGGGGATTAAACCCCTTTCTGTTTGCATTTTCCTGCTGTTTCACTCACAAGCTCTCATCAGCTTCTTCACAGAGATCAACACTGGCTTGTTATGACAATCATAACAACAAACAGAATAGCAGAATATGGATAAACCCACCAGGTAGCATTTCACCATGACTTTGTTATAAAGTTTTGCTCAGATTACTGACAACAAAAGTCTTATTAGCCAAGTACCACCAACATTTGAGGTGGAGATTTGAGCAGAATACTGAATACAGATAATGCTGGATGACCAGAATGAGGATGTTTCAGTTCACACACAGACACATAGTATGTTTTATAAGGGCATATAATTACTGGTCAATGTCAATGAACAATGTTAACAGTCAATTTCAAGTAGAACAGAGAAGTTAATATGTAGCAAACTGATTATTAAAATTAATGCTTGGAAAACCACCAACAATTCTGTTGCGAATTCTCCACAGTAATAAATGATTCAAGTAGATAAATTCGCAAAGTTTAGTTAGTTATTTTAGGAAGCATACAAGTGGCACCCAGAAGAAAGAAAACATTGTATTTAATGAAATACATAAAGAAATATCGAGTATACAATCAAATTTCCATATTAATATAAATAAATTTAACATAAAACAATCATATAATTGGTCAGGTGAGTTTGTGCCCCCAGAAAAAGAAGACATTTATCTGTGATTACTTAATCTGCGATCGTTATTACTAGTGTGGTTATCCAACCACAAAATATAGCGGTTGAGGTCATTAATGCAGCCAAAAACCACAAACACCACATAGCTTATCTTAACAATACAAGTTGCCATAACTTTAGGTCCGGTACTGACTTTTTCAGGGCTGTCATGCTTGCGAGAGTCAATCAGTTGTCTCACCCTATCTTGCGTAGTACTCTAGATAACGGCGTTTGTTTGCACTGCAGTCCTCTGATGGAGGGAAATAGCCAGAGACGCTTTTTTCTGCTGCTGAACTATAAAACTTATTGAATATTGAAATACTGAATGATATCTGAGCCGCGTCCCGTTTTGAAAAACTGAGAATGAAGTTTCTCCCTACATGACCCATCAGAGAACTTAAGTCAACAGCACTGTACGTGTTCGGTGCACAGTATGTTAAATATTAAAGAATAATTACATTCAACTGAGTTCTTTTTAAACATAGAATATAAACATATTCAGTAGGAAAAAGTAGCGACTGTGCATTTATTTAAAACAGGAGACAAAACATTTAGATATCTCAGGAATCAAGCACATTCGCTGAGAGTTACATCCTACAAACTAGGCCTACATATCAGTAGTCCGTGACAGATATCAGTAATCCATGATAAACAAAAAAAAAAACCATTATCGTGTATAAATGTTGTATTTAAGAGCAGATTTAACAGCAGCCATTATAACAAGTAACCTGATCATGAGCTTGGAATCCCATACATCCAGAAAGCACCAGGTCCATTTGTCTGCTATAGAAATATGACTGAAGTTGACCGCTACTCTCTAGCTGGTAGTTACACAGCATGCAGTATGCATTCATTCTATTCCCTTAACATTTGAGTGACCAATTACCGCTATAACACTCATCAAGGGTCAAGACTGTCTCTCAGATCCAAATTGTAATGGACGTTTTGTGCCTGCATTATACATCCTAGAGGAAACCCAGTCTTTATCTGATTCCCATGATGTGCTCGTTTAGCGTATGGTAACCACAAACTGTGACTTCATTCTCCAAATACTATTTTGACTATATTCGACAGTGCTAGTTTGATTCTCAACATTTGGACTATTTGCGAAAGACTAAAAGTGGAAACGTAGAAATTAAGCGCGAGTTGAAATTCGATTTTTTTTTCCCCCTTATATGTGCCCCTAATATACTTCTGTAACTTTTGTTATAAATGTCACCATTTTCAATGTTTGGAATTAAATCTAAATCAGAAATTCAATTCCAATAAAACTAAAGTAGCACTAGTAGAGACAACAGGGGGAAAATGCAACCAGGAGTTCATAGATTCTGGATGGATGTATACTACGAATACATTTTAATAATGATAGCCAAGTATTCAGTTATTAAATTGCAGGACTGCAGAAAAAATCTAATTCTAGTAATTGTCAATTCAAGCAGTTCAAGTTCTCATTTGTTTTTACAGATTCATCAGTTACTAAACAGCTGCCAAATTTGCTGGACTAAGGAACTTTAGGAGCAAGGTGGGTAAGAAGAGATCTGGTACAGAACTAGTACAGACTACCATGTTCTCAGATCTTTTGGATAGGACACAGTTTCCGCAGGGACAGAATCTAGATGTTCTCCTCCCACACATCTTCAATTACATTTTTCATAATTCCGTGGTAAGGCACACAGTCTTCCAGGAACAGAATTACAATTATCAAAGTTAATATTATTCAATTCTTCAACCAGAAAGAATGGGGTTGCAATTCAATTTAGAAAATAGGGCAGACTTAGTCAAACAGAGACAAATACTAAGCAAATATATGCCAATCTATGACAGCAGAAGTAAATATATAAAGAAGTTCATGTCAGCCACGGGGAAGAGACTTGAAAACAATTTTTTTGCATCGTTTTGACAGTTTCTTTAGCACCGGAGATACCTCTGCATTATCAGCCTGCATGCATACATATTGTGTACATATTGATAAAAGCTTTTTGGCTCCGGCACAAACAGTTCAGGTACTACAATTATATCCTCAGAATAAAAACCCGATTTTAATTGTGAGACGAGGCAAAATTCGGCTGGAAGGAGTTTAGTGAGTGAATGGAAATGTGAAGAATGCGACAGGAGGTGTAACCGCGAGGATGGATGTGTTTGTAGGTCCTTGGGGGGGGGCAGATGGGACTTACTGTGCAGGCTGATCCGGAGTGGGAGACAGTGACGGCGTGGACCCCCTTCTCCAACTCCACAGACAGTTCCCACCTCCTCCGCTCCTGCTGGGAGCTGGAGACTCTGTAAAACAATGCCCGCATTATCCACCACATTTTAGCTCCAGCACCCAGAACCACTGCACTCCATAGCTATGTAGTAATTAAGTCTCCCACCATTCGGAAATTAACCTATATTAAGTATCATTCATCATTCGGCTAGGCGGGTCTGTGTAGGCTACAGGCGAAGCACAGAGCTGGGTAACAACGCCCTTGGGTGGACTGGATACACAGTGGCAGCGGCAAATCTCACAACTTATAGTGGCAATCAAGCTTTGGTCTCTTGGTTAGCTCTAGAAACGGTGGGAAATCTGTTTACCAGAAAATGTATGATTCTCCTTAATTCTGATATATTGCTTTAGTTTATTAAAAAAAACAAACAAACATGATACACGGCTGATCCCTTTGTGTTCCTGTCGCTCCCACACACACCAAAAACAAAATAATAAAAAAAAAAAAACATAACACTGAAGACTTTTGGGATGGAAAGTTTGGTATCAGGTTCCATGGTTATTCTGTAATCTGCTAATACACCCTGAATTGGGTCACAGGGCTAAACGAAAATGAAACAAGGAAACTTCACCAACATTCACACAGTTCTGTCTGACAACTAAGCTTTGATGGGACATTTTCCGTCGTTTCCAATAAATAAAGTTATTGAATGAAATTCTTTGGAACTAACACGATGACAACCATAATAAACAGATATGAAAAGAAAATATGTAAGAAATAAAACATTTTTAACTTTAAGCAAAGCAAGCATTATGTAGCTGTTGTTTCTTCTCCCCAATTCAGTTTTTCCCCCCAGTTTTGTCTAATTTGCTGTCATGTGACCCCAAAGCGTGCTGGACCTATCCCCGAGGTCACCCAGTGCGCAGTGTGGTCTCTCTATAATCCCGGGTTGGCCGGCAGCCTAAGTCCAAGGCCTTGGCCTGATGAGGGATCCCCAAGCCCCGTAAAGTGGCCCCAAATCGCCATCAAGCAGACACAATGCTGGCACCCTATCAACACTGACTTGATCAAGACAAATGTGTCACTTCCAGAAAGCCACCGCACTAAAGACCCGTCTGTGCACACAAACCTAACATATGAGCCACTAAGGCCTGCTCACCAAAACAGAGCACAGCCATATTCTCTAATCATTATAAGCTTCCCATTCTTTGCTTGGTGTTGGCAAGTGTGAACATAACCCCCCCTCCCAATCCCTCACCCCAAGAACTACTGAATATTTAAATATGAAATCTCACAAACAATACATATTAATTAAATAATTAAGATTCAAAGCCATTATCACATCTACCTATACTCTACAGTACAGACGATGCCAAATGATTAATAAATAAATTGGCCTGAGCATTACAGGTTAAGCAGACTACAACCATTTGCAGATTTCTTTTGGCAGCCTCCCAGGCTATTCTGTGGACAGATTGTGATTCTTGGTACCAAGCAGTCTATCAATAGCTTACTTGGTGAGCAATATGCAAGATGAGCCCTCGTTGAGTGGCAGGCACAGGACAGCCCCCTGAAACATAAACTGCGGCAGAATCTCCCGAAGACAGCCAGCGAGGAGCCGCTGCAGAAATACCGTCTTTGGCGGAGAGCCAGAAGCCCACTCAAGGCCGCCTCTTCAGCTACAGTAGGTCAAGCCTGTCATAAGGGTTGGGTCCATAGTGTCACCTATGTGTCATAGGCAGACGCAGGAGTAGCCACTGCGAAAACCCCCCCCGGCCCCAACAGAACAGCAGCACAAATGGAAGTGGCCTGGCATAGAAAACCCATCCCCCACCAAAACCCACACAAAATCCAACCCAAACCCATGTGTTAACTCAGTGGGAATCATCCCAGAGAGTGGCCAGTGCTCATGCGCCATTAAAATGATAGAGTACAGGCTTAGTGAGGATTAAAGACTTCATTTATACTCATATTTAGAACTCCTATTTTATTTTATTTTTTATGCCATCACATGATATATGGCACATAGGCAACAACACCTTATCTCCTTTTATTGGGGAACATCAAGAGTGATTGGCATGATTTCTCCTGGAGAACAAAACAAACCATTAAGAACGATGTCCTGATATTGCACTTCACAATGAGGCTGACTCAATGCTGGGATAGTATATACAATGGAAATTTAGTATATACAAGATGAGGCACAAGTCATGAGCTATGAAATGGGGGGTCAAATATTCACTCTCAAACAGTATATTTTGTTAAAGTATTTTTGCACTAAGTGCTCTAACTGGTTTGTATTCACCTCTGCACACGTGTATTTATGAAGACCTAGACAAGAAAACAAACACATTCAGTCACTAACATACTTTACGGTAAAAGTATGGTTACGTATCAAACTAGGCATTCGTTTTATACAAATATAAACCAGCATAAAAATCTGGTCATCTGGGTTTGAGAACATTAAGTCTTATTAGGCTAAGTCGAATCATACAGTAAATACTTCAAAATCATCCAAAGGCCCAAAGTCTTTCCTTTTAATATTTATCGTAGCAATTGAACAGGAAAATAAAAGAGACATATTGACTTAAAACAATGTTAATAGTCAAAGCATCATTAAGGAATCCTTCATCATAACGTGCTCTGTGGGGGGCAGGAAAAAAGATCAAGAATAATGCACTGTGCTTTGTAGCCACTGCGGTGAGGTTCCTCAATGAAGGGTAAGAAAGGGAGGTGGGGGGGTATTTAAAAAAAAAAAAAAAAAAAAAAAAAAAAAAAAAAACTTCTGAAAGTCGGCCATTCATGTGAACAGAGTACAGAGAATTTCCAGCACCGTAAAAATATTTTATGCAAGGACATAGATTCAGTGGGGGTGGACAGCACTAGCTACCCTGAGACTACAAAGCAGAGCTCCCAAGGTTCATGAATAAGTCGAGGAAATGATCAGAAAAAGCAGGGAGATGTTTAGACAGATGGCCCATTTTAAACGACTGGGACAGAGCAAGAAGTGATTTTAATGAAACTTTATATTTTGGAAATAATTGATCTTTATTCTTTTTACATTCCATGAAAGGTGAGAGTAAATTTTATGTGTTACAAGTGCCTGTCTTGTGGACGCTCCCGCTTTGCAGCACTCAGATTAAATAAAATCGACATCATGAACAGTAAAATAAGAACCATGGAATCAAATGGGATCGTTTCAAACGGGAATGTGGCGCCAAGAAAAATAAATAGAAGACGATCTCCGCCCCCCCCTTGCTTTGGACTTAAAGGGGCAGGGAAAACAGTACTTGGTATTTTTAGAAATATCATCTGATGGGATTCTAGCACAACAATTGTCCTCAGACTCTTTAAAGTGATATCGGATGCTGCTTGCAAGGGATAAGATTATATATTATGAGACATTAATTATTAATAAGGGGACGTGTCTGACATGGGCATTAAAGGTTTTCAAACGAAACATAGCAGAGTTTTGTTCGAATCTAAGGTACTATTCGTTAAAAATCTAAATGAGTGCAGGAACGGGTCAGCTGACCCATGTGAAATTTCCAAGAGAAGACTTCAGAGCACAACTGCAAATCTGAAACACAGAAAACAACTATACTACCTCCTCTCACAAGACGAACAAAGAACAGGAAGTACAATGCATCATGTTAGAACCTTATTTATTACCTATACAGTCACCCATGGGCACAGGACTCTCCGTGGTCCTTTTCTGAAACTGAAAGTGACCTTAAATGTTGGGGCAGAAATGAGAAAGCTCTCTTCGATTACAAACACCAGCAACGAAGACTTACTAATCCTGCAAATATGATGACAATTCTCTAAAATGCATTTTTAAATGTAACAGACAGATATGAAAATCCAACAGAGTTACCTTGATCTCAACCAGCATTGCAGTCTTTCCATAGAACACAAGCTCTTTATTAACCTCTTTAATAGCCATTCAGGGTCTCTTCACAAAATTCCCATAACATGAAATTATTACATTTCTACTTAACAACCCTTGTTCTTCGTGGTCAGTAGAGTAAGAAAAGAGGTTCACCCCAGAGAATGGGCTTTCTGGAATCAGATTAATCAAATGTTATGTTAGTCATCACAAGAAAAAAGGAAGGAAAAAACTATACAATGTCTGCAGACTAAATCCAAAATTTTCAACACAGATCTATAAAAATAATCTGTGTACAATAAAAGCACTTCACCTGAAGATTGTAAAACTCGCTAAAACTGCCCAAGGATATTGAACACATTTTAGTAAATGTGCAAAATAAGTTTTTATCTGAAATGATTTAAATGCTTTATGAAGGTTATATACAGGTTGTATTTCATTTTCCCCCAAATAATTTCAAGACATGAGTAGGAATTTTAAAAATGATATAACCTACCCATTCAATGGGGGATTTCTGCTGCGTCTCAAAAAAGGGTTGATTGGAGTATTAAGTCACACAAGAGAAAAATCTATGAGTAGG
This sequence comes from Paramormyrops kingsleyae, assembly GCF_048594095.1. Taxonomy (NCBI): domain Eukaryota; kingdom Metazoa; phylum Chordata; class Actinopteri; order Osteoglossiformes; family Mormyridae; genus Paramormyrops; species Paramormyrops kingsleyae. The sequence goes on from NC_132797.1 coordinate 69,799,588, forward strand.
GCCCACTAACACATAAATACTGAGCAGGCACATTAGCTTTTGTCTTGGTTAATAAAAAAATTACCAAAATCCCTTGTACTGCAGTGTAATATAATGACTCAGATATGCAAATCAAAATGAGAAGAACTGGATTTTTGAGTGACACTTGAGGCCTTGGCAGCCCTACCACAAACGTGTTTGTCCAGGTCCACGTGGATGTGACCCTCCGCGCCATAGCACGAAAAATTGATTTTCATTTAAGACAAATAAATCTTTCCGGCCACCCCATCCTCGAGCCAGGCCACATTCATCCAAAGCGGACGACAGAGGAATCCACAGCTGGCCACTGAACGGCGCATGAACAGGTCATCGTGGGAAAATCGTCTTGGCACTGGACAGCAAATTCACAAATACCTTTCATGGGTCGTACGGCTAGCATGCAAATTAGGACAGAAAGTTGCATGCATATTTGGACAGAAAGTTGTTACTGTGCAGAACTAGAAAAAAAAATAAGTCAGGAAAAAATAAGAGGCTGTGTGTGGTTCAGCGATCGGAAGGTTACCAGTTCAAAACCCGTGGTCTGCAGAGTGATTCCACTGTTGGGCCCTTGAAGAAAGCCCTTAACCGTAACTGCTCTAGGCAGTAGCTGACCCTGATTACTCAACTGCATGTCACTTTTGATAAAAGCGTCTTCTAAAGGAATAGGAACAAAAAAATAAAAACATACAAGTTCAGCCCTCTCCTCTCACCACAGGTGCAAGTATTACTCTGACAGACTGTCAAAATTATATCATACTATGAAATAAAGGCAGTGTTGATAATCTGAAGACAGTGGTGCTCCAGAACAAATTTCGATAACGTAAAATACACAGTGTTGCAGACAGCTGAGAATGCAGCTTAGGTTACGTGTCACCTGGACACAATGTCCTAAGGTACAACAGACAGTGTATGAGGGAGGGTGAGGTGAAATATGAAGTCTAAGGCTAGTCTGTGAGACACGGAAACATGGCTACTTGGGTCTAAGAACAACGGGGTTTGCTGTCAATCTGAAATGAATTTACCCATCTGGCACCACGGGCCGCTTCATGCTCTATTTTAAATTTAATCAATATCAAGCCAAAGAGGCACAAAAAAATATAGGGATATCTCAACTGTGATTCCCCCCAGTTGCGCCCTGGATTTTCAAATAAGTAGCTGAGAAGCTTTTAATGGCAACACCAGACGAAGCTCACAAATCAGCCGGCTTTGTTTCAGGTTTGTCGCACTGGAGGCTGATGAATGAATATGAAACCCAGCTCAAAACTGCTCAATCAAGCACAAATAACAGGATCACGAGTAGGTAATGGTCCATTGCGATAAAAGGCCTGGTCTACATACTGAACAATTAACCAACAGAACTGTAGCTAGACAGAAATTCAGATAAATAATTCTCTGCCAAAGCTATTCTTCGCAAACTACAATAAAAAGTTAAGTCATAATCTATACCAATTTATAACTATATAAAAAAGATTTTAAATAAGGGATTTCTTTTACCAAAACAGATACATACCAAATAGGTACTTATTGGCCAAAAAAATACTCTATCCCCTTTATCATCCTAAATAGGCACGCCATAACAGCCTCTGACACCGAGATCATAGCAAACATGCACCGAGTTAAGTCATGTATATGAAAACCAAGATTGGATGCACCAGTATTAGGGTAATTTAAGATGGTCTTAAATTAATATGAGATTAAGTATGGTCTTCCCGGTAAAAAAAAAATCATTACCATGGGACTCGTATTTATCATTTGAAAAATACCGCAGAGGTAAACTTATTTTGTCCAGTTATAAATGTTAGCATCTGAAAACAGGCAAACAATAGTGCCATGATACTTATTTACAATCCACTTGTTAAAAAAAGAAGGGTGGAAAAAGATTATAAAAAAAAAAAAAACAGACACACACACTGATTGTCACTGAAGTGCTTGTATGAACAGAAATTAAAATGTTTCATATTGAACGATCCAAAATGAATTGGGGTTGGGGGGGGGTAGGGCAAGAAGAGAGAAATCAATTGTGCAGCGGCTGCAGAGACGGAAGACAGGCATGAATAGACTTTGCCAGTGGGGTGCAGCAGCTGCCAAATAAAGTACGGGGAAAAAATAGAATTACAATAATACTGATGAAGTGTGCAGAGCCCTCAGCCAATCAGAGCAGGGGAGCCCAGGCACAAATGCAACAATGACATATTGAGGCTCGTCAAGAACAAAACCAGATCAAAGGCAACAGAATCTCTTATCGAGTTTTGGGAGGGGGGGGGGAGACAGTTTCACATCTACAGCATCATAAACATGGATGAAACCAAACAAACCTTGCAAGTAATACACCACGCGGCAGCCACACAAGTGCTGCGTTGACGGTGACAGACTTGGGACAGCTGTTTCGTGCGTAACCAGCTCAAATGCTAGCTAATGCTCCTCTAAACATGAAATTATATGCTGCCCTGGTTCACTTACTGCAACCAGCCTTCGCCGTATCCAACGCAGCAGCACTAAAAGGGCTATAAAATAAATAAATAGGCGCTTAAAACACAGGAATGAGAGGTACAAGCCCATCACCTATTTTTATGCTGCATTTAATTTACATTTTATTTCCCTGCCGATAAAAGCAGACAGGTAACACAAGGACGGTGACACAGAGACATCTTCTGGGCACCAAAGGTCAGCTTTTAACCTGTCAAAAGCAGAGTACTTATTAGAATAAATCAACAGACCCACTAAAGGTCAACAGTGGCCCCTGGTTTGGGCTGACCCACTGCTGGTCTTCCAGGGGCAGAGGGCTTAATGCCCCCCCCCCGCCCCCGCCCCCCAAGACAGAGGGCCTACTGTACACGGCACAGAGATGTGCTCCGCAGGTATACATGGAGAAGATATATGCTGGTCTCCAGGGAAGTAGGAACTGGGAGAGAATGGGGTGACATGTACTCCTCAATGTTTAATTTGGCTTCATTTGCCATACCCCTGCCCGTCCCCTGAAAATAAAAAAGTATCTGTTTGCTTTTAAAATTATTAAGTTGTGACCCTCAATATCAACCAGTCTCCAATGCCCTTGCTGGTCCCTGATAATTCCAGAAAATCTTTCCTAGAAAGCAAGGTTGGCTAAAATATTTTATTTGCAAAGTCGGAACTTAATCCATTTTTTTGGACGCGACTTTATGTACACATTCAAAAAGCATGTGTGCCTTTCCAGTGGGTCTGGAGATTTGTACTTGTTAGGAAGCAAACATGGCGATATATAAATCTTACAAAAAAAAAGCTCTGTGTGAAACTTTTCTCTTAAATGTGCCGTTACAAGATAATCATACAAAAGAACCATTTTACTGAAAGTAATGTGCATGGTTCTTCTGTAATGTTTGGGGAGTATTCTCTGTATTGGATGTAAATCATTTTCAGAAAAATATTATGATCTGGAATGGGGACACAGGGCAGCACCTCTTCACCCATTCAAAAGAAAGATGAAAGCCTCATTCCACAGAGATCAGAGGAAAATACTCAGCCCTGCCAACACAAGCACTGCCGAATGCCATCGAGCCTCGCAGCATCGCAGCATTACTGCGCCCATGAGATACGCATTAGAGCCACACCTGAAGGCTATCCGCCCACCACCCACTGCCCCACCCACCATCCAGGCCCAATCCTGCGCACCTTTCAATAAAAACAACTCTCGTGCCAAGCTGTGGTACACACGTGTAAGCGTGTCGGCGCTTGGTGATCCGACGCCCGGAATGGTGGCATGCGGGGTCGCAATACGCCGGCGTGCACGCCTCTGAAATGCGCACGGGGTGTGGGTGTCAATCTTTGCCCTTGCGTCACAAAGTAAATAGGGGAAAGTTAAACAAATGAGAGCTGGGAGTTAACAATGAGCACCTCATCAATCACTCAAAGCCATTTCCTGCAGGAAATGTGCGTGTCCCATTATCGGCATACGGGACTTAAATACCCACTCTTGCCGATGACCCCTGGTGACCCCAGGGGGCCGGTAGCACTGGATGAAGAGCCGCCAGCTTTGCAGACCTTTGAAACTAAGGGAAACCACTGATGGGTCACTGTCAGGTTCAGATAGGAGGCCTCGCACGGGGGTGTTTCTGCCCCTGTATTAAGGCCCCTACTGTCCTACCCCGTTCTTCACAACAGGAAACAGAAGCAGACCAATTGCAGGGAGTGTCCGGCAACGGACGCACATAACTGTACTGTCTTCTGAAAAATACCAGGAGCAGGACGGTGTTACTCTAATCACATTTTGTAGCGGTCTTTTCCTGATGCAGCTTCCACAAATGCTGGAAGAAGGTTAAAAAGAAATCCTTCACAATCGATAGGTGCTGACTTTGATGTCTTCATGCTGGAGAGTCAAGGCGATTAATGGGTTTCCAGGGAAATGAATAAGTTTGCCTGCATTTTCCAAATATAGACTGGAAGGTTAGGCAGGTTATCTGAGGTTAAAGGCATTAACACCCATAATTAATTTGACTTGCCAAGGATTCGCAAGGAACTTATATTTCGTTAAATAATACAAAGGTCCTGATGTCAGCCAAAAGCTATTGCTCCTAGCGCTGCCTTTGACAGTCCATCACAAGATACATGGACACTACGGGCGACGGAGAGGCACCAGCTCAACTAACTTATTGCATTTGGGGCACAGAAGAGTCACGGCGCCTCGAGGAAAGCTGCACCAATAGGAGGTAGAACATGTAAACGTCACACGTAAATCCGGGGGTGGGACCCGACCACCATCGCAGGAGGTGTGAGGCTATCGTGCCAACCAGCGAACTACGATGCCATATGTATCTCAGCAGCAAAAACAAAATCGCAAGCTGCAAGAAAAATACCTGACTGTAAGCTGTACTGGATATCTTACTCCAAAAGGAATACAAGTATAACATTTTCTATATCTGACAAAGCAAAATATAATACAGAGAAGTACAGTATTTTGAAATGTAAAAGAAACACACACACAGACAGTCCATGTATTTATATCTTTGTGGGGAATTTCCATTCATGTCTATGGACATAAACCTAATCCCAACAATGACACACACGAGCACAAACACACAGAAGAGCACATAGACACACACATACAAGCACACACACATAAATACACACACACACACACACACACACACGCATACGAGCACACACACACACATACACAAGCACACACACACATACAAGCACACACGCACACACACACACACGCGAGCACACACACGCGAGCACACACACGCGAGCACACACACGCGAGCACATACACGCGAGCACACCAAACCTATCAAGTCTGCTTTTTATACATAATATAACACTATAACTTTGATATTGGTGGCAACATTTATATTCATGCAGTTTCACACCCAAAAAAAAGAATGTTCAAATGCTGTGTGAATTATCCTTAAATTCAAGAATTAAATTAAATTCCTAGACAAGGTACAGCCGTTTTCAGTAACTAAGGGTGCCATGTAAGGGTCAACTCAGCTTTCGCTCAAGTAGCTTACTGGGTTTTTGTGTCATCTGTGAATGTAGTAAAAAACGAAAAAAAATATTGTAACGCTTTACATTAACTGCACATTCATAATGCCTTTATAATGCATGCAAAGAACATTCAGTGCCAGTTTATAATGCATTCATAATGCATTCTTAAGCAGTATGTAAGTATACCGCAAGATCTTAACATACCTGAACAACTTTAATGTACATTCTATAATGTTTGTTATTAATGTATACTGAACCTGTTAAGGTATGTTAGGATGTTATGGTATACTTGATGCTTATGAATGTTCTATGAATGCATTATGAAGGTGCACTGAATGATCTATGAATGTTCTATGAATGCATTATGAAGGTGCACGTCATGTAAAGCGTAGTCGAAGAAACTATGTTAAACGTGATGCATTTTGATTACAATGTCCGTCAGAATCTGCCACGTTGTGACCCCTGTCTAATACAAAACAGATAAGCTAACTGACGACAAAGAACAAGGGACTGTGAAAATGGAGAAGGTGAATAGCACCTGAGCATATGGTTGCCGAACTTCAGTCGCAACACCCACGCTCCACACTTAAACTCAAAGTTAATTGGAAGACTGCTTCAGTTACTGCAGGATTGACGACACGTGGGGAGGGGGGGGGGGGGGGGGGTCGAACATCTGTGCGGGCCAGCGTCGGTCTTGGTTCACTTACCTGAGGTTCCCGAGGAATCTCTGGGAGCGAATCTGTGCCACCACAAAGACAGAAGCAGCAGTGGCAACCAGCTCCCTCCTCTCAGAATCTGACAGCTGGTGACCTGGAGGTCCGAGGGTACAGAAAAAGACAAAAAAAAACACCCAAAAAAATAAAAAATAAACCGAAGAGTGATGGCAGAAAAGTACAGCTTGAGAAGAGTCATATAACTCAAACAATACAGCAGTGCCCAAAAAACAGCAGCCAGATGCTGATAAAAGGTTTCTAACCATGAGTTACCGTGCACAATGACGGTGTGCAGCGACACTATCCAAAGTGAAAATGGCACATTTAGTTCAATGAACTCAAGTAGATCCCTACAGAGAGGGAAAAGACATAAATTTGTTTTAAGAGAATCTTAAGACGTCGCCTATTATTGTACATGTAATTTGGTTAAATTATTTCAGGATTATATTGTTCAATACGGATGACGGATGTTACCATTTAATTGCCAAAGAATTCTATCACATATCTCTTACTGTTATTGTAAGTCTTAAGATCACAGTTAAATAAGGTCACAAAAAAATAAATCACAAGATGCAAGTATGCACTCACAATTGAAACGATTAAATTAAAATGATTCAGTGAGGCTGTTCAACACCCGTACTGCGCACAGGAACAAACCAATTGGTTACAATTTAAGAAACAGTAAATCAACCTGAGTGTTTGCGTGAGACAATGGCCCACCTTTGAAGCCTTCCGGGTACACCTCTTGGAGGAACTTTGTGCTGATGTCTCCAGAGATGAAGCGGGGGTGTGTGATCACCTCTCGCAGCAGCGGAATATTGTGTGTCACTCCTGAGGATGGAATCCCTGAGATTTAGTCACTCCGACAAGTCACTAAGCCCCTTTGGTCACAGGACGCGCAAAAAGCCATCGGCTGAAGTCTCCAAAATATTGACTGAGAGATAAATATTGTAAGACAAAAAAAAATAATACATACACAAACAAAAGTAAATGCTACTACATTGGTAATAACAGCTTAAGGGGAAAAGTCAATGGTACAAGTACAGAGGAGATTTAAGATTTGAAGAGTAGTTACTGAGGTATTGAGTGCTACTCTTTTGTCTCAAGACCATGAGTGAGAGCCCCCCCCCCCCCCTCGGTCCCTCAGTTCTATTTCACCACATTCTATGCCACGGTTCCCCAGCATTCAGTTCCCTGCATGGCCCATTCCAAACAAATCTGAATAAATCAGTTAAGTGCTGAAGAGGGCTTCCCTGCAACAGCAGCAACGAGAGCAACAGTATCAAACAATGTCAACACTGGAGGCCTGAAAGCCCTGAATCATCTCCCCCCCACCCCCTGCCCCCAGCCAGCGATATGCATACAGGCCTAGCTGCTGAAGCTCCCCCCCCCCAGCCAACTGTGTGGCCCAGGCAGATCGACACATGGAATCGGGTCCAACCTGAGTGACAGGCGACAATGCCCTGCCCCCCCCCAATCTCGCACCACCACTTCAATGGCAGACTTTGACGGTATGATTAAAACAAGACCAGCCATCCCCCGGCCACCTGGAGTCCAGGGTTTTGCTTGGGTCACTGGGACCCTTTTGAGTGCCCCTCGACCGCCTAATAACCATTCACGGCAGACCATCCCCCACTAACCACCCTTCCTAAATGCAGCGTCTGAGACAGAGCCCCCTGTCCTAGACTCTTTATGTCACCAAATGCATTGTGCTGGACTAAAACTCCATTGTGACACGCATCTCGGAACAAACAGAGAGGGTGAAAATCCATTTTTCATAAATAAAAAATTCATGGGTATCTCGTGCATTAAGTGAAATCTCTCTCTCCCCCTCTCTCTCTGTTCGTGTGCTGCTGGCTGGGATCGGCAGGCGTGTGGCCCGATAAGCATGACGTGGAGAAAGCAGATAGCCCCGCGTCCCTCACTGCACCCCCTGGATCCCTGGCGAGATGATGGTCGATGGCAGATGTGGGGGATTTCGCTGAAGCAACTGATTAGCCGAACAGCCCTTATATCAAACACTACCAGAAGTATCCTAATTCTCAACTCACCAGCTACTCTATTATTATGCTCCTTGAACGATCATCGAAAAACGGAAGAACACTACATGGGAAACTCTGTAAAACTCATCCTAAACAAATCTACTAACTGAAGATGTTTGATGGTACAATGCTATGTGCATTTACAGTATTCATGTAGCTATTTAACAGTTACATTAATGCTACTTACATGTACAAGATTTATGTAGCTATTTAACCATAACGTCAATGCTACAATGCTACTTACATGTACAATATTCATGTAGCTACTTAAGCATTACATTAATGTTACAACGCTACTTACATGTACAATATTCATGTAGCAATTTAAGCATTACATCAGTAGTTAATCAGAGCAACAGAGCACCATAATCTGGCGAGCACGGATGTTCAAAAATTTTTTAATCGTGTATTTAAATGTAAATGTAACTCAACTCTCATTTAACATGCGGTATATTGCAATGATTGCATTTCATCAAAACCAGCCAAACTGCAGTCTGATTTGCGTCTAAAACAGTACGCAAAGCTTCAAAAAAAATGGCTGCTCAGATTTGCCTAGGAAGTACTGGACATTTGCCAAAATGTTTACTAAAAGCAATTTATTCCTCACAGCCAGGCCTCTTAGCTTAAAAATGGGGGGGGGGGGCATTCTTACATGAGAATAAAAAGCAGATCATGAAATTCTGATTCATTGAAGGGAAAAAAAAATAATAATGAACTGGTCCAAATCTCAACAGATACTACAGATTTGCAAGTGACATTTTTCCATCTGGAATGTTCTGTTTCAAAACCCCCAGCCAAAAAGACGAATCTGAAAATATGTAATTTAAAAATGACCTCAGTCAAAGGTCAGGAGGTCTCCATCTGTGTGTGAGCAACAGAGAGACCAAAGAATGATGACCCTCCGACAGCCTGCCTGGGACTGCCTGCTGTTTGAAAAATACTGACCAGACATTGAGCCCTGCACATTCAAAAGGATGGAACAGAGAGAATAAATAGTGCTCATTTCATAAAAATGGGAAATTAGAAAAGAAAAAGAAAAGAGACCATGTTCATCGATAGAAGGCGGGAATTCAAAATAAAGGAAAACTACACTTTCACCTCAATAACATTTTTCATTACAATAATACACAAAAACTCAATAATAGAATTTGATTAATCTATTTTACTATTCTCATGCCAAAAGCAATTCTAACACAAGGGATTTTAAAGGGAAAGCCATTTTTTATCATCACAAAAATTCAAGTTAAAAAGTAAATTTTAAATTTTTAAATTATAGAAATGGAAGAAATATGTCCGTTGCTTCATAAACTGCTGATCACACTGGTCTAAAATGAGCAACAGGTATTTTATCTTACGTAAGGAGGACTTTTCAGTCCTGTTGCAAAAGTAATGCAGGAGGGAAACCAGTTTTTCCCTAAATTCTTAAATCAAGGCAATGGAGCTCACGCAAAAAAAAGTTGGTCCTTGCAGTTGCATCACAAAGGGGGGAGGAGGAGGCGTGGGGAGCATGCAAAGGTGGCGGGGGCTGATCCGCGCGTGCGCACTTACGGCTCTGCCTTTCGCAAGGTTATATCACCGAAAGGGGTGAAGCAGGGCAACAGATTTCTACACATGGCAGCAGTGGACAGGGAGCAGTGGACAGGGAGCAGTGGACAGGGAGCAGTGGACAGGGAGCAACCAAAGCACGCACTACCACAGCGAAAGAAAGGGGGAAAGAGGGCATCAAGGAGTAAAGACAGGAAAGAGATCAGGATGCAGCTAAAAAAATAAAATAATAATAGTTATAATAATAACACTAAGGATACTATTACTACTACTACTACTAGTAATAATAATAATACTAAATAAGGTGGCACATTCTTAAAAAGATAACTTTAAAAAAAAATCAAGTTCCCTTAAATGTCTGTGGAAGCCTTCGATTAGGTACTACACCACTGTAACAGTATAGACAACAGATGCTGCAGTATCTGTTCAATTGTGTAAAAGGGCCATTGTGTGTGTGAAATGCCCACAATGGATTCTCTAGGACCACGGCTTTTTTTGCACTCAGTTATTTTTAAAAGTACTTGACCTGGGTGATACACAGCGGCTGGGGACTGGGATACATACACATCTATGTAATGAATGGATTCTTATATATTAAGCAGTAAAAGTAACATTTAAATCCAGAGCCCCATCAAATTTATAATACGATGCTGCAAATGAAATTGCATGCAGCATATACATGTAAATCTATATGCTTTTAGGCATGATTTCAGAAAGCCTTTCCAAAAAATTGTACACACAAGAGTTACACTGCTGGCTCCCAAAGCTGATGCAATACAAACATGAAGGAAACAATATGTAAAAGATGTAATCAATGTGCAACAGAGTACACTACATAAAAAAAGTAAAGATATATATTAAATCATACACTCAACATATATATTGGCAGAATAAGCGCACCCAATTCATTGCAATAATTCATACTGTCCCCAGCTGAAGTCAAAGGCCCATCGTCCTGATTAAATGCCAATATTTTTTACCATATCAAACGCTGATAAATACCCTGTGACTGCAGCCAATTATGTTGTTACATTTTTTGCTTGCTTAACAGATACCTTCACTATGGCGGAGCTGTAAAGCGTAGTCAAAAGTCTAGCCCTCAACGGTCTCATGTTTTCCACTTTCAAGCAAATCACAATAGCATATAGAAATAGGTGAAGCAGTGTGCAAATTCTTCATTACTTCAAGCCAAACACATACATTACACAGTACCATTATTCTAATAATACTCATACAAACTATGGGTGCAATTTAAACTATGACCAGTAAAATATTAAACGACTTCTATTCATTTATATTTTCCCTGCCTGTTCTTTCCTTCCCTTCTCCAAGCTCCCGATATATAATTACTAACAGAGTGCGGTCAGACAAAATTAGGTCTGGCGTTTAATAAATATTAAACTTTTGTAATCACCACAGAGTTTTGAATTCCCTGAGCTGACACCCACTTAACGTTGCTAATTGCTTCACTTTCACACTTCATCACTGGTTCAGCGCTTCCAACTCCTATTTACACAAACACCTCCGTCATGTCACTGGCCTTTAACAACCATTTCACACACATCTTGTACCGGAAGAGTGAACATGTCACCGGTAACAAGGTACAGGGCTAACATGGAACACACGTGCCCAAGGATGCCGCATCGACACTTATCGATAGCGCTAACACTATAACGAAGCCACAGTCACGCTTGTAAAATTTTAACATTCGCCGCAATTACAGATCTTTAAGTGACCTTCTATAAAATCTACCACAGAATTCTTTCAGTTCTTATACAATTATCCCATTTTCTTTTACGCCACTGAGATAAAGAAAAATCTTCGTAAGCATCTTGAATTTAGTACACCAGGATAGCTCTGATGGGGACTAGCTAACAACATAGGCTTAAACTCATTTCAGTGACCCCCCCCCCCTGGCCCCCACCCCCGCCTCCTCCCGGTGTCCCACTGCTATGCTCCTCAGCATTATTAATTCAGGCTTTTGTCCCACCTGCTGGACGTGCGGGATGTGTGAGAATGACCTTTCCTCCTGGCCAGGAGTGGCGCTGACAGGGGCACCTGCTGCAGCCACACCGTCCTGCCGCCCATGTCATTTACTCTTTGTGTCGGACTGGGAAAGCGCTCCACGTACATATGCTCTCATTATTTCTCACCCGTTAGAAGCCACCACTTCAGTAATATGGCATCTGAAGATATGTAGATGATTCCCCCCCCCCCAAATCCAAAAAAATATCTAAGCTATTTCCTGAGATATACAAACAACTCGACAATTCAAACACACACAGGTGGAAGATGAACAATTTCATGAATGACCTGAATCGGCAAAAAAAGAAATAAGATTAAATTAAAAAGTTACCACTGATAGCTAAAATGCTACTCAAGTCAATTGCAAAACCTACAATGAAATAAATAGCAACACTAGACAGAAAAAAGATGGAAGATACAAGCTAACAGATGTCACTTCCTGGGCCCTGGAGCACGAGGCCAACACTCTCTGGCCAAGGATTAACAGAAAAAAGGCTCCTTCTAAATTAAATACTTTCTAGCTAATTAATGCCAGCCTTTTCTGTGTTTTAATTTCAAGTTAATAAGCAAAATCATATTCAATTTGTTAATTATAACCCGTTCCAGCTGTTTCCCTTTAATTTGCGCCAGCCTACCACACCAGGATCTGTACTGCTCACCTTGTATGACATAACTGTCAAGAGCCTCCACCATTCTCTGTAGTGCTTCAGCGCGGGTGGAGCCATATGTAACCAACTGCAGACGGGGAGAGAACCACCAAAGATTCAAATTACACTTACAGTGACACTGTGCCGCTGAGATTTCTTCCTTGTTTTTTTTCCCCCCACTTCTACTGGTGACACATTGTAGCAATCTTGGAATATTACAAGGACTGACTAACCACATTTTAACACACCGTTCAGGGTTAAAAACAAAAACAAAAAAAAAATGGCATTAGGACATATTAAGACGCGCCCTCATAGTCTCACTTCTGTCGCTAAATGCATTTTCTCCAGGTGCAGCACAGTGATATGGTTTCAGCATGCGTATATGCAAGTCTAAACTCCCCCACTCACCATTAAACTGCATGCAGGTGGTTCAAAGCAGGAACATATTGTTGCCAGTGATTGAATTTACATTGAACAAAAGATACCTCCTGTACTGGTGAATCCCAGCAGTCTGCTCTCCAGAGACTAATTATCAAACACATTAGTACAGCTTCACTCTAGCCATGACAAAAATGTTCACCGTTCTTGATATAGCACCTTTGCTTCAAACATAAATATCAATATTAAAGGTTTATTTTAATCTGATTTTTATTAAATAGAGTGTCATGGTATAATTACATGACTTGGCTGAAGTTTAAAAAAGAATAACAAGATAGATCTTCATGTTTTTGTTTTTATATCTGAATTAATAGTGGCATTGCTACCATCCATATGCAATCAAAGATTTTATACAGAACCTGAATATTTGAAAAAGACACCCAAATAATATCAGAATTCACACACAATAAACATAAATGCTTAGAGCAAAATTTTGATTACTAACTTTGGAGATCATTGGGTCATAGTAAATGCTGATGTCACTCCCTTCCTGAATCCCACTGTCAACACGGACCTGTAAGGCAACAGTGCATTATATTATAAATTGAAAATGAACAAACAAATCCATATATTTAAACAAACCATCTAACACAAGGATACATGGATTCATATTCAGTACAAGCTGAAATTTATAGAGCGTTTAACAGATATTCCTTAAAAAGTGATCTTTCAAACAAGTTTAAACAAAAAAAAAATTAAAAAAAAAACACTGGACAGACACACAAAAGAATAATCCGCTATTTTCCGTTAGAGTGTAATGGGAACAAACATCACAGCAGTGTTTGCTTTCACTGCCTCAGAAACAGCAATTTAGAATTAACTAAACAATTGTACGAGGCAGCTCTTGAAAGTATTTGAATGTCACTTACACCACAGTTGAGGAGAAAGAAAAAGAGAGCAATCATTTATCACACAATTTAATAGTAAGTGTCTGCTTTTGAAAATCTGTTCCACTTGCTTTCCATCAAACCATGTCACAGAAATCCAAGGTAATACGTAATGTTAATACAAATATTAAGTTTATTCAGAGGACTATATTCCAAAAACAAATCATCTAGCAACCAAAAATAAAATATTGTCATCAAGTCAATTGAGAAAATTGAATTGTTATTATTCAAATCTCAACCTTAACTCCAAAAAACAAAATGAATATTTTATAGTTTTCAAAAAAGGTACTTAAAGTCCCAGAGGGGGGAACTGTGAAGGTAAGAAAACATTTAGCATAAGCTGATCAGTAGAAGACTCAAGAGCAAACGTGCAAAATTGCTTGACGTCGTGAAGGATGAGCGATAAAATGGCCGATCCTAAAGAAATGACTGCTGTCCCTCAGAAAAGTCCACAGGAAGCCTAACCCAAAATAATCTGGAATTCTGTACACAGAACCCAACATTGGACTTTGGCATAAATACATTTTTAGACTGCACGTTTTCATAAATGAAAACTGACAAGGGACCCTAATTCCGAAAATTCAATTTTTGCATGTAGGTGGAAATATACAGCTATGAACACTTCTCAGTATTTTATAAGTGCGTTAAACGATAACCTGGAACTTAAAGAAAACCCAGAATTGCAGAGATACTGTTTTTCTTCAGGAAGCATAAATGTATATTTCTAAATATAACGATGCATTTTACAGAGACGCGTAAAAAGCTTTCTAAAAATGATACAGTAAACATGCGGGACGTTTGCTTTTCTTTCCCCGATTCAAAGATCATGAGCGATGCATAAACGCAGAGCTGCATCCTGGGGGGGGGGCTGGGGGGGGACACTCCGCAGCCCAGTAGCCTTGCCTCTCGAGCACATCTGAGGTAGAGGCTTCCAAGGGACTCCTGCCTGCCCTCACCTGATCTGTCAGAGCTACAGCGGTCCACGCCCACCGCATAGCCCTCAGACATCGCTGAGCTCGCTTCATCGAGTAGGATGCATGCCAACCATTTTTTTTTTTGACACATTCCCTTTCCACCTTAAAAAAAGCTGAATTTCTATGGACAAAGCGTGTCTACAGAGAGTGCATGGGCCCAATAACATCCAGCCACCCCGTACTACGGATACGAATCGTGTCAAAACTTAAATCCACAGACAGCCTGGGAGGTTATATGTAATACCATCCTTTAATTTCTAGTACCTCGAAGCAATATATTCTGGTCAAACCAAATTTAGTTCTAAGAAAAGATACTTTGGGGTGCAAAATTAAACACTCTCCCCAGTTATAGACAGGGGCTGCTCTCACTGTTCATTTAGAGCTCGTCTCTACCCCCATCGGGCCGCCTCTGTACACCTGACAAGCGAAACCCCAATTTGATTAAACGCCCATGAGGGAGGGGACGGGTGGGCCCCTTGACAGGCCAAAAGTGATCACCATGGAGATACACAAGTACAGCTGTTAATGCTTCAACTGTCCCGCTGGCTTCAATTTCATTGCTACAAGCAATCATGATAGACAAAGCGAAGCACGTGCTTTCCTGGACTCAGTCACATTACCCTTATTCAGTGCATTTAGCAGAGATGCCACAACCACCAGCAAATCTGAGCTTTTTTCTTTTTTTCTGTTTACGACCCACCTGCTCACGTGGTCATCTTGCGAGCGCAAGTGTTATTACATAAAACTCCTGCTGTAGCATTAATTGAAGAAAGATTCGGTGGGAGAAAGACCGTAGGGGGTAGAGCATGTCCATTATCACTTGTGCTTTCAACAGGTTTCACGTTGGAAAACTGCAAATTGCAAAAACTTGCAAGGGCAAAATGTTTGACATTATTTGATCCGCAACCATATGGTGAAAACTTTCATGAGAAGAGGTACAAGGTGAAAATATATAAATAAAATGCATATATATATATATATATATATTTATATTTATAAATACATGAGAAGTAGGGGAAGGGGGAAAAAAAACAAATCAAGGAAATAATTATTCAAATGATGTAATTAATAGGGGGTTTACTTCAGTGGGGGTGTGGGGCCGTCACTGGCCCCCGCTCATACTTAATTTGCTGTTCCTTCTTTGCAGTGTCCTTGCTTTCTATGCCACAAATGACACTGACAACAGTCACATTAAAGATGTTAAACAGCATCTTCGTGAACCGGGGGTGTCGGGAATGGGGGATGGGGGGGGGGGGTGTGCGAGTTCACATTGAGAATATCTGTATTCATTTTTTTGCCTTATGCTGAAGGTTGATCTCTCATTGCTTTTAAGCTGACCTGTGGGGGGGGGGGTCCACTATGTACAGATTTGCAGATGTGTCTGGCCAACCACTTGTTCATTTTACTTTAATTACTTGTCCTCATTTCATTTCAAGTTTCTCCCCCCTCAACATAACCTAAGGTCCAATTAACCTAAAAAGGGGGAAGGTTAGGGAGGATGATTCCTTGGGCGGCACTGTGCTCTGGGGGTGCTTCACACCTCCATGGTAGGAATATTGAATGCCACCCCCCCCCCCCCCCGTGCATGTTGCTCTTGAGTACTCTGGCTACCACCCACAGTCCAAAAATCATGCAGTTAGGCTAGCTGGCATCTCTACGTCATCTATAGGGTGTGAGTTTATATCCCATCCTGCTTAGAATAGGCTCGAGGCCCCTCCGCGACCCTACGCATGATAAGGATCTGAAGATTAATGGAAGATAAAGGGAACCTCGGAAAGTAAATGTTTCATACCTTACACTCAGAAACGTTTTAAACAGAAAGCTTTTTGATACACTCTATATACAATATAGCTATTCATATCAATTCACTTAAGTTTTCTGTGCATGGCTGTCGATCAGAACTCAAAATTGTACAGCAGAAAAAAGGGTAAAAATTTGTACCTTCGCTTGTCACTGGGGTTGTACCCTTGTAATTGTACCTTTTAAGGTACAGAAATGGACTCTGAGGAACACCCCAAAGGTACAAACAGCATTAATGTACCATCAATAGTACAGATATGTTTCTCAAAGTCCATTTCTGTAGCTTAAAGGGTATAATTACCTGCAGCTAAGGCTACAATTGACAGGCCCTTGAGGGTACAGCCCCAGTGACAAGCAAAGGTACAATTTTTTGCCCTTTTTTCTGAGAGTGTAGTTCTGCCAAGTATGTTTTCCCTCTTGACGGCCAATCCCTCTGACAGCCATCGAGGGGCACTGTCTGCAATAGGCATCACACTGAACAGCTTCTGCTTCTAGAACACCTGAATAAGAGAAGCACTATTACTTTTTTTTAAACCATCCTAAAGCATTCATGGGAATAACCTTACCAGCCATGACTGGAATATAATGCAGGCTCTTTGATTTTGAAACTCATTCAAAAAAACAAGCTCAGTGCATATACCAACCACTTCAAGCAAAATTGTTTTAAATTTCCAATGAAGGCTTTACACATCAAAAAATGTAAATTTAAAAGTAGTTCCTCAGAAATCAAATAAAATTTTACTTTGTTTTATAAATATTTCATTACTTCATTTTTTTTCCTGATGACAACAGAGAATAGATTATTAAAATGAATGAAAGTGAAATCAAATTTATTTTTAGTATTTTGTTTATTTGAAGCAGTTTGAATCAATATAGGAAATTTCACGCCAACAGATCATGTAACATTTTGCCTGTTGGTCCTATCAGACTGTGTAATGCATAAGCTTAGCTAAAGTGTCAGGGAGCCATATGAAGAACTGGACTGACTATTGTAGGAAAGAGTCGAAAGAGTCCAAAGAGTCCATTCCTGCAGCGCTAGTCAAAAGTTTAGACACACCTACCCACAGAACTGTTTATCAGTATCATTCTGTACATTGTATAACAATTATAGAGAAATCAAAACTTTAAAATAACATATATGGATTATGCACTGTCCAGATATTAAACAAAAAAAAATTGTTGGGGGATAGTGCACCTCTGTGGGTTGGGATTCAGAAGGTTGCTGGTTCAAATCCCTGGGTCGGCAAAGTGATGCCACCATTGGGCCCTTGAACTTAACCCCAATTACTCCAGGGCCTGACTGACCCTACTGTCTCCATCCTCTGGGATGCTGTTCCAGCTGTGCTGAAGGAGGTCCCACATATGCTGAGCTCTCATTGGCCGCTTTCCCTGCACTCTCCGGTCAGACTAAGACAAAACCATTTCTACTGTCTTTAGGTCAGGTGGCCAGGTCAGGTGATGTGACACTGATCAGTCCCCTTTGTAGGCGGCTTGGCGTGTCCAAACTTTCGTGACTGGTACTGTACATCATGTAGATCAGCTGACCTGCCAGGGTAAGTTTGCTCTGAGAATTTTCCTGCTCAGGTACTGCTACAGTTCTCATTTAGCTATGAGCCCAACACCAGTGTGAGTCATTCCCTTGGTGCAGCTCTTTTGTGCGGCGTTTAAATTAATTTGGGAGTTCATTTTGGAAGGATAAATTATGCTGTAGAAATTCTCTGAAAGAATCCCAAATTGAATGTTACCCACCTCATCAAAGCTAGAGGCTTCCCCTTGTGGAGAAACACATAAGCACTTCCTTATAAAAATGCAGCTTAACAGAGTTTCAAATAAGAGTTAAGAAAAAAGGACGCATTAAGTGGGCTTTCCTACAGCGGAAGATGGTCAAAATGTCTCTCTCTCTCTCTCCTTGCTCCGCTTTCAGCCTATGCATGAAGGGAGAGCAGACCATCCATAGGGAAAGGAAAGGGTGTAAGGAATAAGCGGTGCTGTTGCAGCTGATCGGGCGAATGCCGGGCACATTGCTGCAGCCCTGGTATTAATTACGTTTACTTAAGGCCAGAAAGACAGCACTGAGCAAATCAGCTCTCCCACCGTGACTGTCCTTCAAATGTTCAAAGACAAGGGAGTCACAATATGGGACAAATATTGTGGAAAGTTGCATCACAAAATTGACATTTTTGCCAAGCTTTCTGAAGCCAGAACCAAGAATTATGTACATTTAAGAACCAAATTAAAACAACAAAGTATGTTTGCCATCAGACTACTACATCATCTTTGGA
Organism: Paramormyrops kingsleyae; assembly: GCF_048594095.1. Classification (NCBI taxonomy): domain Eukaryota; kingdom Metazoa; phylum Chordata; class Actinopteri; order Osteoglossiformes; family Mormyridae; genus Paramormyrops; species Paramormyrops kingsleyae. The sequence continues at coordinate 69,818,425 of NC_132797.1, forward strand.
GAGCAATACTAGTCATACTACCCAACAGTATAAGTTAACCATGGTTTAACTGAACAATGGATATTTCTGAGAAAATGTCAGCTACATTCAAACATCCCAAGAGCAACAATAATAATAAGCTGTTCATGTTGCACAGCAGTAAGAATTACCCGAAAAATTATTGCTATTTGTAATACCATTGCATATTTAAGCATAGTCGTCCTCATGATACACAAATGAGGAATGGGGGGGTGGGGGGGGGGAGGTAACCAACAGGAAACTTACTTGGAGGAGATTGACGGGCTCCTGGTATTGGGAGAGACGGCCAATGGAAGGCAGGCCAAAGGATTTGTAAGGGTCCTAAGAGGAAGTTAAAACAAGGGGAAACGTTAACTTTTAAATAAAGCACAGGAAACAAGGTCCACCGCCACTTCTCAAAGTTACAGCCATTGGTAAGGCCATTTCTTGCCCAATTATCCCTGGTTAACAGGATTAATTACTGCAACTCCTTTTCTTTTCTTCCCTTGGAAGCAAATAACCAATAAATCTACAGCTACACTAAAAAAGGTTTAGAACGTCGCTCTAATTAGCATAACAAGTCACAAAATTATTGCAGTCTTAAAGTGAGAAAACATCTGAAGCACACAGGATGTTGTCTGCAATTTGGGGGGGGGGGGTTTTCAATTGTATAAAAAAAACTAAAAGCTGTTAAAAATAAGCAAAGCCGTCAAGGAGGGCAGCATAGTAAAAGACTTTTTACTGTTGAAATGTATACGAATGTCTAGTCGATCCAATTTTAGCGTGAAATATAACCGCTAAAGAAGGAAAAATGTACTGGCAGTTTTTCCTTGTTTTTTTTTTTTTTGTTTAATTATTTGCTTGTTTTTACCTCAGCGTAAACTCTGCTCTCAATGGCCCAACCATTGATGGGAATATCTGCTTGCTTGTGTCGGAGTGTGTAACCACTGGCAACGCGAATCATTTCTTGGACTAAATCCAGGCCGGTAATGCATTCGGTGATGGGGTGTTCAACCTAGAAAATTAAGAATACAGGCAGAGACTGGCGTGACGATGCTTGACAGAAAAACACACACAGTTTCTCAGCAGTGACTTTTACCACCGTTCTCATCCCAGGTACCCTCTCGGACACTCGGCGGTTAACAAACACACTCGCCTATTAAAATTCATGGAGCCATTAAGTTTTCAGTTATGTCAAAGTCAGCATGTCTTAATTTCCCCATAATATTTTTATAGCTTGCAGAAATATCAAAAGGGCTCATTAACTTGACGTTCAATGTAAGGAAATAGTAAACACTGTGAGTCACAAACAATTGAAGGCGTATAACGGCTGGGGGGTGTAACTGTACAATATGTCTTAGCTCAGAGGTGCTACTAAAATGTAACACGGAACTGATTAGTAACCACCGGCTTACCACAGCCTACCCCCGCCCCCCCCACCACCACCACCTCTCTGAAATGGAATAGTTCAAAGTATGAAGACAAAGCATGCGATTTCCACACAACTGGTTTAACCCAAACCTCACTCGTTCGCCTGCTTTCACTAACCTGTCCTGACAAGTAACCAGATTACCGTAATCTCACATCAGTGCAGAGGAGCAGCAATGAGCAGATGGATGCTTCAGTTTTTCTCCCCTCCTCCGCTCCCCTCAGACTTATCTGCGTAGTGCTTAGCATGCACAACGGCGGGAGCAGGATCAACGCGGTCAACACGCTAACAGCAAAATGCCGCTAGCGGCTTAGCATGATGCCGTTACGGGAATACCCGGCTCTGTCCTGACATCCGATGCATTAGCTTCTCTCATATCACAAAATAAGCACATCATCGCCGAGAAAAAGCCAACGTGGATTCATTACCCACGCCTTCTTTCATAATGGCATTAATTAGAAAAGCCTGACAATTTAAAAATGTGTTCGGTAAAACGAATAGCCTAATTATGGATGTTAAACCTCGATAATACAAAAAGGTAGCTGTGGAAATAAATGAAGAAATAAATCTCGGGTTGCAGACTGGGAAATTTAAATTCAGATTTATAACATGTCATCTGCTGTGAAAAACTAGGCTTGTCTTTTTACAGTTTCTCTGGTAAATATCAGTAAGTTTGTGAAACTGAACAGATGGGCTTGCTAATTAGCTCGGTTCACGTTGTAAGTTTGTTTATAAAGAGGGAAAGGGGTTTCAGACATCTTGACACATTTTATTAACATATCATACCTTAAAGTAATACCAGATGATACCTGTGAGGCTTTTCTGCCTCAGCTAAACATACTAGCGAGGTGGGGGGGGGGTTGGTCGACATCAATGCTATGCGAAACAAACCTTGTAAGATGCTCATGACTATGGACAATTATCGGGGACCACTTTCTGATACGCTTCTATTACATTTCTACAGCCTAAGCATAGCCCAGAGCAGCGTGCGCAGGAAGGGCCTAAAAGCTCAGGAATAAATGGATCCCCTGCCACTCTGACAGATTTACCTATTGTCTAGAAGGACCAGCTAACAGGATGATGTCACAGGATGATGTCACAGACAGTGGGAAACATGATGCTCCTAGCAGACACGAGGGTGTTCGCCGGTGTTTTCAGAAAGGGGGCTGGCAGAGGGCTCTGTCATATCCGTGTCATACAGGACACCTGGCGAGCCACGCTGAAAACAGACACAGGCCAGGGGGGGGGAACCGCCTCCCCCGACGGCAGCGGTCACTAGAGCCAAATTCAAATAAGGAGCAGGGAACCTGAAGGGGGCGAGAACCGACAGCGAATCTTAGCGACGACAACCCTAATAAGCAGCCACAGGAGCGCTAAATGTTACGCTTAAATTAATGCTAACTACATCTTACAAAGGTTCAGGAAGCATCACCTGATACAGGCTATCAATTCTAGCCAGTCATTCTGCCATATTTCAAATGGATATGAAAATCATGTGTAACACTGAGCAGGCCCGGACCCAGAAATTAATTTCAGGGGGTGACTGGTAACCCTCCTGATAGTTTTCGACGGGGGTTCAAACACATACCTGGCTATGGTGGGGGGGGGAGGGTTCTAACCTGTTATTTTACTATGTGGCCACGTGCCCAGGGCTGAGGAATACCAAGGCTTACGCAGAAAAGCGTCTGCAAGATCAGTACATTGCTGTATACAACGATAAAGCCCCATAACAAATACTCAGAACTACTCAAGAGACCCAAATAAAGCATCGTGTTGTTTTGGTTTTATAATTTAAGTTTTACATTTAAAAAAGAGCATGCAAGAAGTCTGACTGAGACAAAAATCTTCACATACCACTTGTGGCACCCGACATGCGACTTTGAACTCACCATTCCCTATAAAATAAAACTACGCATTAAATACAGCCTTTTGAAAGAAACTGGAGTCTTACTGTTTTAACTTAGCTGTGGACATACAGTACTGTGGATATATTTTATAATCTTGCAATTTATTTAAAGGGACATACACTTCAAAAAAAAATATATGGAAAGGGGCATACAGTTAACACAGAAGAGAAAAAAATATCCAAGATTATTCTCTGCCATACTGAAATTATCTTTATGGAGACAAAAACCCCGTTTCATCCCCAAAAAAATGCTTCAGGCAGTAAACAGAGATAAACATTTCCCACCAAATGATTTCCTGCTAAATCTGTCATCAAATTAAAAAAAACAATTCTAAAGAACAGCTAGCTATCCCAGTCTGTCTCAGCCTTCAAAAGCCCTTTATAATGAGGCATTTAAGGTCTTTGATCCCTAGAACTGCCATTCACAAGTGAATTGTCTGCTGGTCTTGTTTCCAAAACAGCCAACGCTGCTAAGATGGTCTGGTGCCCATAAGGTAGAAAAAAAAACGGGTATTCATCACATTATGGGGACATTTGGTCCCCACAATTTAAGGTATACCTGGACCACACACGCACAGTTTCGTAAATATGAACATTATATAGCGGCAGTGTGTGGCTCAGCCGTGATCAAAATGTTGCTGGTTCAAATCCCATGCTCGTCAGAGTGATTTCACCAAGACCCATAACCCCAATTGCTCCAGGGACTAACAGACCCTACTTTCCCAACTGCATGGCACTTTGCATAAAAAAGTTTCTGATAAATGAATAAATAAAACATAAATGTTAACCCTACAGTCAGCCATAACCTTTTTTTCAGATACGAGAATGGATTTCAATATCTAGCACATTTTTAGCTTTAGGCATTTTTATGATTAATAATGAAAACTACGTTATATTATTTTATTTTATTCAAAGATCAGTCAAGCCCTCTACTGTGTTTTCCTTTAAACAGTGCTTAAAAATATTGATATTGTTTTTTGTTCCTAGAAGCCTCCAGCTATTTTTGACATGACGGTTGTTTTTCCTGCTAGTTAAGATATGAAAGATATGAACCTGGGACTTCTGAGATCTTCAGTGGAAGGTTACAGTTGTATTTGTTTAAGATGCACGTGGGAATGCATTGAATTTTGTGGAATACAATGATTTTAGTTGTGATCTGAAATTAAGTTTTGGGGCAGAAGTACGAAAGCAAACACCCAGAGGTAAGAGGCTGAATACAATCATCCAGTTGCATTCGCTGCAAAAAAAAAAAAAACGATAATCTTTATGATTTTTTTTCCCCCCACCATGCTGATTATATACACCCAAACCTCTATGATAAGTATAACTGCAGTCAGGGCATTTGCATTTCACCATAATACGTGGCTTCAGAGAGATAAATTTATAGAGGGGGGAAAAAAAATTACCAAAAATTCAATAATGGGGAAGCTTTGGTAAAAGCCCTACCACACTGCATTCAACTCAAAGCACAGCAATTAAACAATGTGACAAAGTAGCACTTTGTCATCTTCACAGTGGAGATGAGTGGGAATTCTATATGATTAGCGCAAACATCCCTGTCTTGAGGCACACCCACTGAGAGAACAGGCTCTTCAGCATCACCCACACAACTACTGATATCCGGGAATAAAAAATAAATAAATATGCGAGAGCCCTTGCTCAATATTAACACTAAAGCAATTAGGAATCTGCCTCTTCAGAGGGACATAATGTGGCTGTTAGAAAGGGGGAGGAGACACAAAACCTACAGTAACAAGATCAATTTCAATGACACAGAAATATTCTTGTTGCACTCCAAGAAAACCAAGAATGATCATAAAGTCACCAAATTTGGCATTTTTAATGCAATCGTTTAAAAGAAGAAAAAAACACTCTGTACCAGCATATGCCCATTTTTAGCCCCACAAAGAGGTTATAACAAAGACTATTTGTAAACTGTCACTACTGTCATCATTTCCTCTTACCCAACGTGCTTCAGCCCGGTGGAGGTCATGCACCAGGTCATGTAACCTTACCGAGGCACCTGCCTCTCTATCCCTTCCTCTCCCGAGCGCTACACCCACCCAAGCAGGAATTAGCCGCCTTATGAATCATCTGTACAGGAAGATCGTGAGCTTTGGATGGGGCTGAGAGGGCTGCGGTCGGACGTCGGATGAGCTCAGAGGCATGGCCCTCATCCAGGATTCAGAAGCCAGCGCTATGAGGGCACGGGAAGCAAGCAGATAGAGGCCATGAAATTCCACAATTCTCCTCCAATAGGATCACTTGATGAGTTGGGAGGCGGGGCAAAGGAGACAAGACGCATATTTTCCCTCCCTTTGTCTGCGTAACTTAGACATCAGACGTTGGTATATTTCCCCCCCTCATCCCCCTCCCTCGCATACCTTCTGCTGTTTTCTTGCTCTCCTACAGCTCCCCAAATCTCCACAGGGGGATTCAGATAACCAAAAACGCTGATCCCGCCACAAAGCACAGTCTACTCGCAAAGGTCAGGCACAACAGCCTATAAATGCCTCCCGACCGGCCCGGCTCCTAATACTTTAAAACCCAGCCTCCTAGCATTGCTACCTAAACTGTCTATCGTGTAAAGTGTCAGACCCCTCTGTGAAATTGCCAGCTTTTGTGGCCCCCATCCAATGGGAGCGACTGTTCTGTATTATCTGTGACCTTCAGGCAAAAGCACTTTGAGCAAGAGACACCAATTGCTAAGGCCATTGAAACTGGAATTGCCCCATGCATCTGTTGCAATAGCATTTAAAAAAAAGAGGGGGAAAAAAAAACACTGATACTTAAATTATGGCAATTGAAGAGATGGGCCAATTTAAGGAAAGCATTTCTCAAATAGAACAAATTGCATACAAATAAACTCTCAAAAGAGTCCACTACAAATGCGACCCACTTACCATATGAGGTCAACAACATACTATAGACACTACTACAAAAGATGTACAAGGCTCTGCATACAGCAAACATGACTTCCTTAAATCTCTCTCATGCACACTTGCAATGGGTCACTAATCCTTAAGGGCATCGCCTATGATACAATAAGTAGATGTTGTTGTTCTAAGCAAGTCGGAGAGTTTCCAAGTGGTCGGGCATTACTTTAAACGACAGTGATGAGCCTCAAGTGAGTAACCTTACACATGCTGGTTACCAGCACAGAGGGCACACAAATGAAAGCAGTTGGTCTCAGAAAGGAGGAGGAAATAAAATAAAAAATAAAAAACATGTAATGTCAGGCATCAAATTTGTCTTAAAAATAAGATTTATTCAAATAAATAAATAGACACCAAACAGAGAATGTGAAAAAGGAGACACCGCTGTTTGACAAATATTTGGAGAGGTGGTGATGTTTTTACTGCTGACGTTGACATAAATCTCACGAGTACGGCCAGGCCTTACTGAGCATGTGCTCGATCGGGGAAAAAAGGCAGAGGAATTTTGCTGCACGAGGGCAGGAAATGCGGAGCACCCTGTCCAGTCGCGGAGAGTCAGCTGGCGCCAGGAGACTCCTGAGTACCTGCAGGCGAGTGTTCATCTCCAGGAAGTAGAAGTTTTTTCTTGAGTCCACCAGAAACTCCACGGTACCGGCGGAGGAGTACTGCACGGCCTTGGCCAGCGACACGGCTTGTTCACCCATCGCTTGCCTCGTCTCGGGGTCCAGGAACGTGCTACGGGAAGGGGACAGGCTGATTACTTCCACATATTCACGAGGACCTCACGGGCATTCGGCCTGAGCATTCATTAATATCACAGCTTGCTAAATGGGGCTTTTCCACAAACAGTATTTTCATAACCATCTCAGAGTGTAGTTCACATAAAAGGGTAAACGACTGGGTGGCCTTGTCTGAAAACCACAATTACCTCAACCTTTAATAAATATGTTTTATCAGTACCTTCAAATCTGTATGTGTGAGTGAAATTTTGGTTTTTAGAAGGTGATGTAGAGAGTGAACAACACAAGCACCTGCAGTGGATAGGAATTCCAAATATTTAACGTGCTACTAGAGAATAATGTTCTGACATTATGTCCCTGGTGGTTCTTAGACAATCAGGAGACCAGAGCGGTTATCAGGCTATGGGGGGGGGGGGGATGGGGGGTGCACTGCACATCGGTTCTGGAGAAGGTCAAGGATGAACTGGAGCCGACTGCCAAGCCAACCTGGACAAGACGCAGGAACGCTCATCTAGCACAACGAGGCTCCATGGTTTCCAACACAGATGCAGAACAATCCAGAGTCAATTTAACAGCTTAAAACTGTATGGTCAAGGCAGAAGTAGGGTGTCTCTGGACACTAAGCGAGTTCAGTTCAAGACTATTGTTCAGATGTGAAAAAAAAGAAACACACACACATACACACACACACACACACACAGCAGCAACCCAAAAGCCAATTTTTGCTTTGGAGAGAGAGAGCAGTAGTGTTGGGCGCTGGCAGGACTTCCCGATCTGACTCCTCTGGCTGGGAGGGGAACAATGGCCAGTTGGAGGAGGTGAAGTGGAGGGCCAGCAGCCCCCCCCCCAGCGTGGCAGGAGCAGCACACGCCAGCGGCGTATCAGCAGGCCGCGTTTCTCTGGTTCTCGCCACCGAGGGGCACCCTGGCCCCCACTGCCCCAGAACACACCCACCCACTCCGCTCTCAGAAGAAGAGGTGAACCACACAGCAGCAGGAGAGCAGGAGAGCAGGAACGGGCTGGTTATACTGGAGATACCCCAACAGCCTCTTTCATATGCAGAGAGATGGTCATTCGAGAGATGGAAGCTGGTCTGTAAGCAGTGATTTAAATATGGCAAGCTTAGGTTTTATTATTATTATTATTGTTATTATTATTATTAACTACAAGGGTGAAGGACATGTGAATTTACCTTGGAGCCTCTTCCACCACCTTCTGATTGCGCCTCTGAATGGAGCATTCCCTCTCATTTAGCCACAGGGCATTGCCGTGCTTGTCAGCTAGAACCTTGAGTGACAACACAGAAGTTCTTATTTTTCAACTGTACGTGCAACCAAATCCTCTGACATCCAGCAGAGGATGTGGACAGAGATAGATGCATCAGCAAGCAATGCTGCTTCATAAGCATATTTATGGGTCAGTATAATTTTGAGTCTTGTTTATAGAGAGAGAAAAAAATGACCACGGAAATAAGATGTGGCTCATGATATATGCTGCTCCTGTAAGACTTACAGATCCATATGCTAATACCTGAGACTAATTAGAGTGCGATATTTTGAAGACTGACATTGATCCAGGTACAATGCACAAGGCTTGGACGGTATACCACAGTATTTTGGGCCAAGATTTTAAAAATACCGTCAAAATCTCATATACCGAGGTATGTCTTCAGTAGTGATGGAAAGGTACGAAAACATCACAGTTATAGTGACCAACATTATCACGGTCATCAATATTATTGCTGTTCGTTTACAAAGTGCTGAAAGTGTTCAGAAAGTACTGATATACAAACTGAAATCATTTCATCATGTTTTACATCGAAAAACCACACATAAAATTAGCAGCACTGTGCACTTTGTTTGCATGAACAATAAAAAAATGACATAGCCAATTCCTTATGTAAACATATAAAAACCATATGAAATGTGCATTAAGATTAAAAATCTCCAGAGTGTTGTTACTGGCTGCACGCCACGCCTGCACACCTGCGTCTGGGAGACAGTAGCTAACTTTGGTTGATGCTAGATGGCATTTAACACGGGTTTTTCAACATGCGGTAATCAACCACAATCCATATGATGATTGAAATTTGAAACAGTACTATTAACAGTCAGGAATTTTACCATGGTTTACCGTGAAACCGTTTACCGTTTAATCCATAGTCTGGACAGTGTGATGGGACGAAAAATTACGTACCACCCAAGCCTATGATGCACTATAAACAATGCCAGTTAATTAGCACGACCTGTATTTCAATTTATACCGTACAGACTCTGATATTCCGAGGAAGTCGCCATTTCCAATTAGTTATATATTTCATGCTTCATCACTGGCAAAAACTGTCAGACCGCGGGGACAACTTTCGACTTTGATTGCAAACAAGCTGTGGCAATTACATCACCAGGATTTATGGGGGAGGACAGGATGGGTCCAAGGATGGGGACTGACCCTTGGCAGGCCAGCAGGCTACCTTGCCAGCAGCACCAGAATAGACTGGAGCTCACTGGTGGGCAGAACTCCTGTGTGTCACACGGGGTCATGGGTCTGCCTGCCGCTCCGGCACACCAACAAATGCGCCTCTCCTTTGCTCCTGGGTCCCACAACTGCCTCACGTGGAGACGCCACTTGCTCATAAATAATAAATACAGCACTGCAGGCATCCATTCTAATATGAAAGTCTGCCTCATTGTTACAGCGATGCATGCGACGATGGCTTCCGGGGGGCGTGGAAAGCGGCAACAGGACTCGAGTGCCAAAGCGAGACACCGCCGCTTAGCCACAGAGCATGAACCTCGACGGTGCGCCTCTCATTTACATCCCTAAAATATGCATGGTTAAGGTTGGCTAAGCCAGACATTGCGGCTCGTAAAAGGCAAAGCTAAAGGATTCCCATCGCAACGCTCGTATTGCTAGCAGCCGCCCTGCAGGATATGCTCTGGTTTCAGAGGAGAAGCTGGCTGGAGAAGGTGCCTCGGTGACTCACAAAAGCTCGGCTGATTGACAAGAGCTGGAAGTAAACAAGGATATATGAGTCCACCAAGAAAAACTTACGGATTTCAAAAAGCGTCCAAATATATACAGGTCTGCAAAGCCAAAGCAGCCTGTTTAAAAATGCTCCAATGATGTGGCAATCAATACGAGCATGACCACACCTACACAAGGGAGTCTACAGTGATACCAGAGATCTGAAGCTACTTCCTTCAAAGGCCCAGTCACCAATTGTGTCCATTGTTTACATGACACCTACAATCTACATACAACAGACGCACAATTATACAATGCATATAAGAGGAGCTTACAAGACGTAAGGCCACAAATACTGCTATTGGTGCATGAGGATAGCTGGCATGGACGAATCCTAGCGCAGAAATGTAAAGATAAACAATAATGAAGCAGCATCGTTCCAGGTGGAGGACTGGTCTCACCTGTATTTCTATGTGCCGTGGGTTATCTATGAACTTCTCAATAAGGAGTCGGTCATCACCAAAACTTGAAGCGGCTTCTTGCGATGAAAAGCGAAATCCTTCCCTGAAAAGGAACAGGGGGTGAAATTGTCGGGAGAAAAAACAATTTAGTATTTGCACTTCCGCTTATAACTATAACCATCTACACAAAACGTCTGTGGAATTCAGCTCTCAAGTATTTTTCTGATTGTTATGGTTATTCCTTGACAAAACATTTTCCAAGATTTACTTCAAGATTAACTCCAAGTGGAATTGCAATACATGATTAATATTGTTCCTCAAAGTTGATATTTATTGAAAGAAAGAAAAAACAAACAGGTGGAATTTAAGCAAAGTTTAGCAAAACCTGCAATAACACTGGACCCCTGCACATCTTATTTCAACACTTACTATACTGAAGACCTTTAACACAAGTTCTTAAAAAAATACATAGCCTCTCTCCTCCCACCATCAATAGAAAAACATTTTAAAAACTACAAAACGATTACAAAAAATGTCTAAGACCAACAAATATGGATATTGTGCAAAGAAATCAAGTTTTATTAATTCAGTACTTTACAGATTTTATCCACAATAGGTGCGATTAACTGAAAACCATTAAAACATATATTACAAACAAAAAAAATTCTACTCTATAAGCATATATTTCTAACAGTTTTATTCCACAAACCTAAGTAAAATTAGCCTATTCTGAACAGGCAGACCTTTCCTAATTGAATACTTTTGAAAGTTTTACCAAGGAAATATATATTTTTTTCTATTACTCTGTCCCATGGAATAAATTCACACTTTGATTTGTTAAAGAAAAAAAAGGAAATGTTAATACAGGTCACAGTTCTCAGAAATGTTAATCTGTAAATGCATCCATATTTGAGAGAGGAAAAGGGGAAAGTTGCAATTAAACTGTCATTCTACCAGGTGCATCAGATACCACAAAATCGAAACACAATGTTTATTTAACAATATATTATAATACACATGACATTATTTCTGTAGCTTAATGGAAGCTGATAAAAGATCTCAAACTCCTTTATTAATAACGAAACAGCAGCACCTGTTAATGCACTTCTCCCTCCACAACTATAATTCTTTTTATGTCCCTACTATACAGCTCGATTTTAGGTGAAGGAGTCTCGTAACAAATCTAATGTGCTCACCGCTAAATACCGAATGCATATGGGACAGATAAACATCAAGATACAAATTGAAAAGTCGCGTGGCTAAGGGATACTTGTGAGTGAACGGGGGCCTGCTTGGTTTTGAAGACCTCTGCTCGGCTCTCAGCGACTTGACAAAGGCAGGCTGGCCGTCTGGCACCGGCAGCCCTGTCGAGCAGCGACGGTGGCACCCCCCCCCCCCCCCGCCCCCTGTAATGAATCAGCTGGGTCCTCTGTTAGCATTAGCATGGCGGAAAGTGAGGGGGGAACTTAACCATGACTGCAGGTCATTATCTGTTCAAAAGGCAAACTCCCGTCAACAAGGTCTCCCTGCCTGCAGTTCCCCTCTTATCGATCCCGCATATTTACATTTGCAGGGGTTCTGCTGAAATATCCAATTAGGTTAATTTAGAACAGCTACAATTCCCGAGAACTTTATCCATTCAGTCTACAGATAACTAACCTAATTAAGACTGGCCTCTCCTCTTAAGCCCTGCTGAATTTGCAAATTAAAAATGCAGCCAGAGATTAGATAAGATAGCAAATGCAAACAGGGATGACTTCAACCCCCTTTAAAATGCCGATAAACATGCACAACTGTTCCAGCATATCAATAAACTCGGTCACTCTGCCCGCAATCTACTGTGAAAACACTAATGGCTAAGTAAAATTTTAAAGAAGGGGAGAGGTTGTGAGTAAATAGTAAAGGTGTTGAGAAACAAGACCATCTGGAAGAGCAGCCTCTGTATCTAAATAGTCACAAACAGGGGTGAATTGCATTGTGGTGATTTCCAGCCACATGTGAAGAAACACGTTGTGTTTGGTCTGACGGCACCCTCTCCTGCAGCGTAAACATAAACAGCACACCTGCTGAGCCACGTTTACTCCAGTCATCTGCTCGATCTGGCCCTCTGGACCACCCCAACTCTCCCCAACATTTCCTTTGAACTTTTCCCTTTTTTAAAGGTGGGGGGTTGAGGATGAAATTTAAATCAATGACCACCAGTGTCCCTCCGGTGACTCCTCAGCTGGCCGGTCTATCGGGATATCCAAGGCACACAGGTCCAAAACAAAGACAGATCTTAGTCTCCGCCAAACAAAAGGTGGCATAAGAAAGATTATACATTCTGTGTAATATCACATCGCCAAAACAAACATCAAATAACTGATGATCAATTTGTACCCAGAGAGGTACGATTCTTTTGATGACAGATGATGTTTGTGATGATGAGTATACAATTCCTGAACATCTAAATGTTAAAAGATTTTAAAGTGACATTATATGTAATATTAAAATATAGAATATATATAAGAATTGAGCGTGCATTCAGTCACAAAATTATACGATTAAAAACAAGCCGACTCCAGCCTGCAGTTACCAACACCTGAAGCAACAAGTTTAACTAAACCAGGAACAGCAACAGCATCAAATGGGCTTTACAAGCCAGTGTGGTGGACAACTCTTTATTTGTCTTTAATCCACCCAAAAAGTCCCCCCCCAGTAAACAGTGGGCACCCTGTACCCAATCTCTCTGGGCTGACAATCATCAACACCTTTGATGCAGGGTGGAAAAGCACACGGTTGAATTTTGGACAGGGTCTCACCTGGTTTCTTCATCATTCCAGGCGATCCTCATGCCTTTCCCCCCGCCACCTGCTGACGCCTTGATCATGACGGGGTAGCCTGTCAGTGGGGAACAATTAGACACAAGTTCAAGCTTTGATCATTTGGTCATGTGAACATGACAACTAACCATATGTCCAATATAATACCAGAGACAACTACAAAAAAAAAAATCCAAATACACATTTTTTTTTTTTTTTGCAAAAAAAAAGGAAAAGGATAAGAGCAGAAAGGCAGATTGTGCATTTTAATTTGGAAGCAAGACCTTTTGCTATTACTGCGTAAACATATTTTAGCATTTAGAGGCACTTTTTGTCGCACACAAAAACCCAATAACGTGCAACATGCCAATACATTTCAAAAACTGAACAAAATTGAAGGTGCACACAGCTTTTGACATTGTGAAATATGACATTTTGCACATTATATTAATGGACAAATAGAACCACTTCTACTGACATTAAAACTGGAATGACGACTGGAAGAAGTAGAATGTTGGAAAAACAAGCGATCCGGGGGGAGACGCGTCTGACGGACGCTCCCTGACAAAGCGGGTGGGTGCAGCGCAGACACAGTTGAGGCTTACCGATTTCCCCCGCAATCCTGACCGCTTCTTCTGCATCCTGCAGAAAGAGAAAACAGAACACAGCATTACCCCCCAACTGCACCAGCAGCCAAACTGTCCTACATGGAACTCCCTTGCATTTACAGCCCCATGAGCCTCGACTGGAGCAAAGGAATATTAATAGCATAATACGAGAATTTCTTAGTGTTTATAATCTCAGTAATGACCTAAGAATCAGACAAGGTTGTAATGCTGAGAATTACCAGTAATAACTATGTTCTGGAGTCTAAATGGGATTTTTTTTTCCTCTCAGTGTTGATATTTCCAGATAAAAATGCATGAATTCTTTTCCTATGTGGGGGAGTGGAAGAGATTAGCTGTCTTGTCCAGGAGACAACCTGAAGCATTTTCCACAAACTTGCAGTAGGGGGAGCACCTCCTCTATTGTTTTCTCCAGATCATTCCAATCCCTAAAACAAACAACTGCAGGCAGGGTAGGCTGAAGCAGGATGGGTCAAATCACCATGCTAAGAAAACATATCATATCACACGGCTCTCGAGAAATAAATCTTCGCATTTATTATACTTTAAATGTAATTTAATAATGTATTCCTTTCCAGATCATCACACCACCCATCTGTCTATATTTCACAAAATAAGCATTGCTCTTCAGACAAAATCACTACACTATCAACTAAAATAATTAATACAGACATTGTTTTATGTCATAATTCAGATATTTGAAAGATGTAATTTCTCGCTCAGAAACATGTCTAAAATATATCCATCGTCATAAAAAAATTACATGAGCTTTTATACAATGAAGCCAATTCAAAGTGATTAAATGACAGCCTTTTTCCTAAACAAAGCCAATCGCTTCTGTTAAAACTAATGCCTAGCAACTGTCAGTTGTTTAAGTATGTCAAACAATCGATCCCGGAGTCAAAACATTAAAATGAAATTTGATAGGCTTTAAAACATTCAGCACAAGACCTCCTACAAGCTACGACAGCTCAAGGGATTTTCTGTTTGGCTCGTTCATTTAAAACCTGCTTTCTGCCCCCCTATATTTCATGTAGCTGTCCAATACAAGACTGAGGAGGCGGGTGGGGGGGGGGGTGGTATTGCAACACTCAGCACTCAGAAAACACACAAATAAAGCAAAATTTTACAGGGATGATCCAAGTTAGCTGGTAGAAATGTAATTACCTTTTTAAAAATTCCCCGTAACATACGTACATTCCATCATTGTCATTAATACTATCACCATTATTACTACTACTACTATTGTTGTTGTTACATTCTATTTTGTATACACATATAATGTTTAACAGGGATGTAGGACAATGGACGAGATAGAAAATTTGTGTGGAAGGCCAGGTCAGCTCTTTTACATCCAGAGACTCTCTTTGCAGACATAAACACACAGACGGAGGTTTATAAGCATGATTCCACACAGTGGACAATCCAAGCATGGCTTTTGTTCCCATATGTGCAGGTTATGCAAGAATACTTGTCCTTAATAGCCACTCAGTCAGGAAGTGTTAAATCTGCCAAATGCAGACAATCAGGTCTCACACAGAATGAAGGAGGAGTTCTGACCACTAGAGCCATGCTATTCAAGGATGGTTACAGGTTTTTCTTTATTCCTTGCCAATCATAGCTTAATTCGCAGACCTGCAAAGAGCAGGCATAAATAGAGCACTTCATTCCCTGATTGCTCACCTATTGAATCCCAGACGACGGCACCTTTTCTCAAGCTTCCCAAACAGGAAATTCCCAAAGCAAGCATAGTCCTATAGTCTGACCACTTGTCCCATGAAATCCAATCAACAAATCAAAAAATTCAAAACGTACTCAACTAACCTCGGAATCATATCATATTTCCATTTATGATAATTGATAAATTTAGAGGCCATCATAATTTCAGCATTATACTGTAAGAGGTAAGACACCTGCAATAGTCTCAGGCTAACAAGATAACGTTAAGACTGCCTACGTTAATTTCCAGTGATAAGGATTTTTTTTTTCCCTGGGGAAAAATGCACGTCTAAACTGCTAACATAATATTAGCTAACAACAGAATGACAGAATTAACGAAAGAGTTTATTTACATTAATTTCCTGTCATCCACAGAAGAATAAAAAAAAAAACAATGAAGACAAAATTGAGAGATGGTAATGATTGTGAAATACATAACTTTGGTTTTCTTTATACATCAAAACATTTATGGGCATCTATTGTATAGATGCAAAGAAATAAGTATTCATTCAAAACAGTCAAAGAAAAACTAGGATGAAAATGTCATAGTTATTGCATAAGCTAATAATGCATGATCTAATCTTAAGCCATTTTAAACTGCTAAACTGTAGATGTGAATTAAAAAAAAAATCACACTCTCACTTGACTGACTTAGTGTCTTGTCATCACACTGACAGTGCCTGCTCTTTTCACCAATGATGGATGCAGGTGACTTACAATCAGCAATGTACATACGTGTGCTCCGCAACAGCTAACAGAGTCGCCTCACCTTCACCACCCCATCAAAGCCGGGAATAGTGTTGACCTTGGCTTTCTTGGCAATTAATTTGCTCTCAATCTTGTCTCCCATGGCTTGAATAGCGTGTGTGTCTGGTCCAATGAAGGTGACACCTTCTGCTGCCTGTGGAGATAATAAAGGCCTTAACTTTACAGCTCTTGAATCAATCGCCATTGAGCATTGACACGAAGACACACAATTATACTTTTGATAGTCATAGTTACCATATTTTTGTTGAGAAAAAAAAAAAATCACAGTTAAACAACTCTGACTTCTTAATTTCATTTTCTGTGTGGTTGAGTCTTGCATTGTATTTTATACTTAACTTAGAAATTAAGTGGTTGGTTATGACACTAGTTCATCACCACTACACACCTTAGCATCTTAGCTGTAAAGTGAAAGGGACTAATGGGCAAATCATTTAAGAAACATTTCTAAGGTTCTGCTCATTACTTGCACAGTCATTTGCAGCAATTCTTGGTGGCTTAGAGATGAAGTATGCAAAGAGGTAATATTATAAGATAACCCTCTATGAAGGCACATAAACTGTGAAAATACACAGAGTTCTCTGTTATCCGCAGGATGCGGTGATACCACTTCCTGTTTGTTGCAGTGATGCCTCGGGCAAAAACCTCTATATATGTTGGAGATGTAAACTATCCCATATATTTATATGACAAAGAGAACGACACTTCAAAAGACCCTCTGTTAACTATAGAATTCCACAGAATAGTTCATTATAAATAATAGGACAAGCCCATACAACACTGGCAACAGTACTCGGGCTACATTAAGACTACGTAAAAGTACAAATATTTCTAAAAGCTCAACTGATGGGAAGATAATCAGGAACAACCCCTTAAAGACAAAGAATCCGCGATTACTGACGTGGACTCACTTTCACCTACAAGTTGTTTACGACAAACAAAAAAAGTACATAGTGATCAGGAGATAGTTGCGCAATGTTCATCAATAGTAACGTTTAAGTTTGACAAAACGGTGGCTCCAAGTTTGTGTGCTTGTATCAAGCAAATAATTCAGATGTCAAGGAATAACCTCCCCCCCCCCACCCCCAAGACCTCACCTATTGCCTCATTCAGGCCTGATCCTTTGCATAATAAAAGAAAACCTGTGGAACTAATCCTCACAAATCTTTTCTGCTTTTTTTTTTTCTTTCCACATACCTTCAGGCAACGCAGGACACAAAATGCTTCATTTGCATCTTTAAACTGTACAAACTGTGAAAAAGCCCTTTTAGCTGCAAATGTAATTACATCTCCATTTCCAGAGGAGAACAGAAGGTTAAATAGCCCACTCAGATTCATAGTAACTCATCTCTATTCCTGCACCTTCGCTTGCACAATGGGCAAGGAATGCGAATGGCCAGGCAGCCAACCTTACCGCTTCGGGGTAGTTGGATTCGGCAGTGGAAATGGATGTAGCTGTTGATTATGCACTGATTAAGGGCCACTAACACAAACAACTACACTTACTTCACCCTGACAAATCCTCCCTGCCCCCAGTGGGGGTAGGGGTCACAAGAATGACTGAATCAAGGCAGTAGGGATCTTCTTGAGGTAAAAGTGACACTGAGACTGAACCTAGACTGCCCTGTAATAAAGGCAGTAAAGCTATTATATGGAGCCTTAGTTTGAATCAAACAACATTCAAATTAGACGACTTTGAGTTATAATTAGCCTTTTCCCAGTACATGTTCACTAGCTTTCCCCTTTTCATCTTAGTCAAATTACATTACGGAAGCTGTGTAATAGAGGTCAATATACATCTGGTTAATTTTGCCCTCAAAAACGTATTATGTAACGAGCCACGGAATATAAAGAAACAATAAGAAACAAATGACCTTATCTGCTGTCTTTCTGTGTATTCTGTGTATCTGCCATTCACCATTTTCGCTCAGTGTTCCCGTGAATTAACACAATTACTTGAAAGTGGCAACGATGATTCATGACACATTTCAGACCAATACAACAGCTCATCACTTCACAGAAGTCACAGAATCAATAGGAAATGAGTATCCCCAAAAAAAAAAATGTTAAGATCAGGCTACTGCAGCCTACAGTCATGGTGCTGTCATTTTGTTTGGGAAGAAAATATCACATGCATGAAGTTGTAATAGACTACAAGTAAAAGCACAAGCATGGCCTTAAATTATCATATTCCATTTGTCAGTATTTAACTCTTCTATTCCATGTTTCCAGCAATAATCTCTCAAAAGTTTACACACTTCATTTCTCTCTGTGTTGTACTGCAACCTATGAGAATGAAGGAAGTCCATTGGCGTGTGGAGCTCACTTCCAACCCTAATGGAAACACCTCCACTTCCACTACAGCTAGAAATTACAAATGAACTTTTTGAGGGTTCCATCTCCATGGCAACGGGTTACAGTGTTGATGATATTGCCTTCATAGTCAACGAGATTTCAGCATATCAGGATGCAGATTGCTCCTCCATGGGTTGTTACAAAGGGTATATTTAACACATATCTAGTGGAGAGATGAAACACAGATGGGCATCTACTATACCATCTTTTAAAAACCTTTATTCAGAATATCATGTTACTGTTACAGTGGAAGCAGATTACTGCTGTTTTGTCTTGCAATATGACACTGGCTATAGAGCATTCGAGGGAATAACACATTCTCAGGTCAGGTTCTCCATGAGAAGCATTAAACACAAAACGGACAAACAAGCATTAACAAAAGTAATGACTGACCATGCAGATCAGATAAAGGGGGGAAAAATGAATGCACTTGTTAACAGCCTGTTGTAACTCAATTCAATAAATTACTAGGATATTTTGTTCTTTAAAAAGAAAAAGTAATTACACATTTCAGAATACGTCATGGCTGAAGCAAAAAACACCCTTCCCATTCGGAAGTAAACAAGTCGCTCATTAAGATGCTAATTTTCCCAGCAGGAATGTTGAAATGTTTTCCCAGCGGTATGTTTTCTGCGCTCTCTCTGCGTTTCAGGCAACAGAAATGTTTAAAAACGTGCCATTCGGCGGCCCTATTCCGCCACGGCGGCTGCGGCTCACCCGCGAGAGCCCACAAGAGGGTCAGTGTGCGGGGCGGTGGCGGCCCAGTTGAGGCAGGACGTGTTTAACATGTCGGTGCCGCTGTAGAACACGCGCCTGAAGAGAGCGCCGACCCCGTGCCTTTGCCGCGCTCTCCTGTCGCCCGCGTGAATCCCCTCCGTGCTGGAGGACAAGGCCGACAGGTGACCGTAAACAATTAATCAACATTTTGACACGGCTCCATCTGCTGGGGCCAACAGGGACTGGAGGGGAGTCAGTCACTCTGCAGACACTCCTCGGGCCTCACACAGGGAAGCGTGCGGCACGCCAGCAGCAGAAAGCACAGATCACCTTTTACCAGCCTCTGTTAAACAGAGTTATGTCAGGGCGAGATGCACGGCGGGTCAGCTTTCAAGCTCAAAGTTCAGTCCAGTTCAGTCGGAAATGGGGAGTCGGTCAGAAAAAGCATTAAGGATCAGTCAGGATTCAACCCTGTTATTTATAATTATTGTGGGGGGGAGGACATCAAACTGTTCTGTCATATTTCTGAACTTTAAGAGTTGATATCTTCAGACACTGAGCATGAAATGAGGCATCATATTTGGAGGAAGATTTTAATTTTTTGTATTTTGTAAAATTACAATAAGTAAACATAATAGAAATCCATGATAATAATAAAAAAAATACAGAATGGTTAGAAGAAATCAATATTTTGAGCATCCTATAAGCTTTAACTTGTGTGTTTTCATTCCCTTTCAGGCGAATATGGCAAATGGGTAAATGCACTTTAAAGATATTCCCGTCATATAAAGCAGACTAATTTGGAAAATGTGCAATGCTTGACATCCCGCCCAGAGTGTTCCACGACTTTGCGCCTTATGCAGCCTGTGACAGGCTCCAGACCCAGAACCCCCAGCCCCCCGCCCCCCCCCCCCCCCAAAAAAAAAAAAAAAGATTAAAATGACTGGTTCGATGGCTGCATGGATGGATATATGAATGTATTGATTTTAAGACTGTCTCCAATTTTTGCACGTGGTATAAAGAGGAAACGTGTTCAGTTTAATACCATACACTAAAAATGAGTCCTCATTTTGACTGTACCCTCATCATTGGGGCAAACCATCTTTTAGTACCAATGGGATGACATTGACATTTTAATAAGCACCGCACTGAGTAACGTGGCTGTGAGAATGAGTGTCACGCCCACCGGCAGCTGATTGTTCCACAGGACAAGGACAATACGAAGTAGTGACATTCGGAGCAGTGATGTGCCCCTTACAGCAGGAGTTGGGATAAGCTGTGACTGCAGCCATCCATCACAGGGGACCAACAATGACGCTGGGCCACTGCTTTTCTGACATGCAAGCGCACGGACACACAAAAAAAAAAAACCTCCAGTGAAACAGCCATGTGATCTAGTAGTTGGTACATGACAAATGCACCCACCATTTTCTCGGAGAAAAACAAAAAAAAACTAAAAAAGCACATCACATGCCTGCAAACTGCTATCGCCACTCTCTAGGGATCCCAGAAAATAAATACAAGCCCAGAAGCAAATATTCACCAGGATCCCAGTCATCTGATCCTGGAGAGCAGCGTCAGAGCCTCGGCTTCCATGGAGTCATTACATCAAAATGAGAGACAGGCGACCCATCGACGGGGCAGAGCAATCCGGGGCAGGGGCATCGTTTCCCTGGCAGGACTCAAGGTGCCACGCTTCCATAATGCGGGAGGGCACAGGGTGCCAGAGACAACAGGCCATTCTTAAAGTCGAATTAAAACTATAAAAGGACTCCGCTCAACGGATGTGTAAAAAATATATATTATAATAAATGATTGGGGTAGGGAGGGGGACTTCAAATGAATCCACCATATTTATGAACCTTAAAGGCAACAACAGCCCTGTCTGCTGGGAACTCTGGGACCAGTTTTGGACTGTCAGGAAAACTGTATGCAGAAACTTCCATTTTTTTTCGTCCATTTGCTCTGTGCTCTATGAAGCACCACAGAATGTTAGAACTGGGGACCACAGATTAAATACCCAGGAAAGAGAGTTACAATAAAACCTCGATTAGGAAGTAGTATGTTTATCTAGAAAAACAACCCACAGACATAGTACATGAGACACAATAATCAGCTATAACAATGAATGTAGACCAGGGGTGGCCAGTCTTATCCACAAAGGGTCGGTTTGTACGCAGGTTTTCGGGGTAACCTTTAGGTCAGCCGTTCGAACCCAGGTGTGAGGACTCTTCAAACAATCAGTCCTCTAATTAGTAATCTAATGAGGGAGGTGCAGTGAAAACCCAGATACCCAACGGCCTTTTATGGATAAGATTTCCGCCCCTGATCTGAAACTAGGCTCAGGCACAGACCATTAAAATAGCACTGATCACAAAGGGCTTTTATAAAACCGCTCGCCCACAAACAGACATGTGGACGCGGTTTATTATGGGCACTGGGAGATTGTTGGATGACCATGCATCCATCTTCCATAAGCAATTACCCAGGGTAAGCCTGTCCCAGGAAGCAGAGGGCAAGATGCAGGGGAGCACACCGTATTTCCAATGCCACTCCATCATAGAGCACCAGCGCATCCACACAGGCTCAGTGGGAAACAGGAAACGCTACAGGAGACCCACACAGACTGGGAGAACATGCAAACTCAATACACAGAGGCAGGGTTGGGAATGCGGTATTGCAATGTAAACCACCCAGCTAAAACCACAGCTCCTTCAGACCACCAGCAAGCCTACACTCAGTGGACAGTTCATTACTCTTGCTGGCTTGTTAACGGAGAGCCTCCTCCAAATGGCGGATCGTGTAACTGCGGTGGAGCACATACAGCACACAGACTGAGCTGGGAGGTTCAGCGACTGTTTGGCTAAGCATCAGGACGGCCAAGACGCCCGACCTAAGCGATTTCGGAAGCGGCGGCGGTGCCAGACGCGCTGGTTCCGGCCGGCGCAAAAACAGCCGCGCTCCTGCGATCTTCACGCAGTTTGTGGAGGACGTAAACTCGACGTGTCCGTGTGAAAATACCGTGTTAATGAAAGAGCTAAGACATGGACGACCAGACTCGTGAAAGCTCACAGAAAGACCACAAGTTCAAACTAAGAGCTCAGTACAGCAGTTTGGGAACTCCTTGCTCGCAGGACTGACCAGCCCTGTAAACACTAGCTGCAGGTCTGCCCAATTCAAATGGCACCTTCTAAGGGTTTCAACTAAAATTAGTTCCATTAAAATTCATTTAAGACTAAGTGAGTCTTGCAACTGAGCATTTTGTACAAGTTTTATTCCATCCCCCACAGGTATATGCATATGTACTGTTTTAACGTGCTATAGCGCAATTTCTTTAGACTACAAACCCTGTCATACACTGCATTCATCAAACTTGGTGGAAAAGCACTTTTCTCCTTCATTAATTCAATAATTCTTTAAACCAGTGACCCAGCGATTTTCCATTTGCGAGTGCTTTCCACAGTATTAATGGTTAGATAAACCTAATTTAACATAAAAGGTGAAAAAAAATGTCTGCCTAACAGATTAGAGAGGCTGCACAGAGGACAGGATGTGTGATGCACTGCTGAAAGACCATTACTTATGCATAAAAGATCGAGTCAGTGATCTAACAAAAAGCCAGTGTTGTGACTTTCGTCTTCTAAATTGTGCTATTTTACCGCAGACCATGAACAAATATTCGCCAAGCCACCCAGGCATGTAACCGCTGACATCCTTGATGTCGTTTACCTCCTCGCTTCGACACCAGATGATCTGACTTAAAATCACACGGGAAATAATAGGGTTTAGAAATGATTCATTTAGAAATCAGTGTATATTCTGCAAAACTACACATCCTCAATGCTTAATTTACTGGTCTCATTTGTTTAGAATCAAATCCCTCCAGCTGAGTCAGACGGTACACGGTACATCACCATGCATTCTCCATTAGCAAAATAAAATAAATTAAATGAAAGGACAGTACAACAGCTAGTACTGCTGCCTCAGGAGTGGGGGTTCGAATTCCACCCCCACACTGGGTTTTAATATTTTTTGCCTTTTGCCTGTAATGTATATTTAACCTTACTTTAGCAAACATGTCCAGGATATCAGAGAGAACTTGTGCTGTCACTGGCTGCTGAAACAGTGGTGGAAAACTCCAAATTTGGAGAAAAACGAGTGCAAAACACAGAGTGTGATTCATCCATTCTCTAACAGGACTGGGCGGTATATCGAATTTTTACCGTATATCGATATATTTTTAAAATGAGATATGGGGTAACGGAGTGGCCTTTATAGCAATACACTTTCATTGTGCATTAAAATTAGGATGCTATAAACGATCTTTAATAGAAACCAACAGTGTCCCTTCCTGGCTGAAACAACTCCACAGCTACAATAACTCCACAGCTACAATCGTGACGTTACACAGAATCCCAGAATTCATCGTTACGTCAACATTACGATGGTTGTTAATGGACTGTCAGTGTCTGTGTGTGTGTGTGTGTGTGTGTGTGCGTGTGTTTGTGTGTGTGTGCCATGCAATAGACTGGCTTTGTACCCCTGCTGTCTGGGATAGGCTGTAGGCTCCAGATGGATAAATAAACCATTCTGACAGACATCCTTCACAGGAGAGACAACCTTCACACAGCTGTAGCCAAGACAAAATCCCAAACAGTCAGTCTGCTAAAAAGCTCACTAATATACATTAATGTAACACTTCACAATAACTGATGAACTTTATACAATTAATGGATGCTAAGGGGATCAGAGATTTGTAAAAGCTTCATATATGTACACATCAAGTCGTAGCTGGGTAACCTTTAATAATGATCAACCCCCACCCCCGAAAAGGCGAGCATTCCATTAATCATGGTAAACATACATAAACAGGATGCAGTAACTAGGATTAAACAATGACAGAATGGCTTTCATCTATAAAAATGGCTTTTATCTATGTCTAACACACTTAATTTGATTAATAACACACCACACTGCAATGAGAAAGGTATTCAAAAAATCAAAGGTGATGATGGTAATTTTAAGGCAAAAAGTCTCAATAAACAGAACAGAAGCAGGGTTCCATAAATGCTACTACCAAGAACTGCTGGTTCCATGAAGATCATACGGCAATTTCCTGGGCCCAATATGATACAAAACCACATCACAACCACAAGTATGGATACGACTGTGTTAAATGCTAATATTCTGACACCCTAGACCTGTCGATTTTTCCCATTCATGACTTACACTTTATACTGCTCTGCATATCTGAATGCAGCAAAGCAATAAAGCACTTTTCTGAAGTTTCAAATGTTCTTATTTGAACAACAAGACACGAAACAAGAGTGCTAAAAGTCACCGACTGCAGAAACAAAGGCCAAAAGTTACACAGCTTAAGGAACATAAATGTGTAAAGAGGAACTGGGTTCCCATTAGACAAAAGTTGTGAATATTCAGCTCTTTCCTCCTACAGACCATAAACTCGCCACTTATGATAGCTAATTAAAGTGACGCTAAGTCTAAACGAAGCAAGGCTTCATATTCACTCAGAAACCTACATTCCATGGGTCATTTTCCCCCTTCAGTCGACTTGATATGCTTCAGTTTAATATTGCATAATATTGCATTTGGTTCTACTTATACTTCACTCATATATCGCTTTGTTTGGTTTTAGTTCCTCTGAATTGCTGTTCATGTCAGGAATTGGTGTTAGAGTGAGACCTGCACTTCAGTCACTGCTCTCCTTCCACTGCACTGCCTTATTGATTAAAAAATAAAATAAAAACTTGCCAATCCAAATTAACACCATGTCAGGAATCCATTCAAGCTAAAGAATATCTGCACGGCATGATGTCCCACGCGATTCATGGGCCTACCAGTCAACAAGTTGTTTTAATCACCAAGGAAATGCATACCTCATTATACCAGTGTTTACAAAAGGTCAACAGGCGGTACTGGTTTTAAATTAATATTTATGATATAATGCAATAATAATAATGTTATGCCGTGGATGTCTTTGTGGCAAATACAGGAAGAATACAATTATCACACCCGGGATATAACATTCAATACTTGCCAGCAAACGTAAAACTCTTATAACCAAAAGAATCATTATGATATTGTGACAAAACCAGATTGGCCAGTATGAGGTTCCAGGTTCTCCTATCCTATGCTTGCTGTGCTCATGCCCTCTCAGTTGGTACATGGGGAGATTTAAACTGGATTTAGGTCAGTAAAGAGAGCCAGCTTGTGGGTGATACCAAAGTAAGATTTTACACTCAGCTCATTTAGTTATGCGGTCAGCCAACACTTTAGAACAGTGTAACCATCTTACTGTTGCATGTTACAATCACACCTTCACCGTTTCTCACTGGATCCAACATGATGGTAACACCTTGCATGTCCTCAAACCATTAACGAAAAGGTTAGTGTCGCATAAAGAAATACTAGATATAACGAAATACAAAATCGTTGGGAAATACGTTTTCTTCATAAAGGTGACTTGAGTTCAGCTACACTGATCATTAAAATGTAAATGTCATGAAATCTTGAGAATATGTCCCAGAGAACGTCAGGCACGTTTTCTATGAAAGGACTCTGCCCAAGACTTACCTTACTCCTCATCAATTGCAAGGTAAATCAGGAAGATTCACACTTACCAGTCGACGAGCGAACTCTTTGTTTTCTGACAGGAATCCATAACCCGGATGCACCTTTAAAACAAAACATTTCTTTTACCATGACTTTGTAACACATCTAACCTGCTTGTACAAATGCAACAGCATCTTAGTAAGAGACTAGAATTTGAATTGTTATTACAGTGCAGCAAACAAACAAAAGTTGTTTCACATTATGCCAATGAAAAAAATTCAAAGGGAAAAACATAATACTTTTTCCGGTAAATAACTCAAATAATAAACAGGCCTGTGTTCACTTCTAAGCCATGGATGATTGTTTAGTGTTTCGTTCGAGTCTCTACATGGTGAGTATACTGCTGCTTCTAATCTGAAACTGGTGGATGAATTTTAATGCTGATCTGCCGGTTGCATTTCACCAGGTTATCATGACATCTAGCCTCAACTCAGTCAAGAGTTTGCGTCAGATCATTTGACGCTCTAACAAGAACAAGAAAAAAAAAAAGCTGTATAATCATAACTTACTACAGTAATTAATTACCTCAGCAATTAATTATTCCAAAGGCATTTTATTTTTCGATGCATTAACTGTGTGGATGTCTCATCTTAACTAATTTAAAATTCATCAGGAACATGAAAGCTCAGGACGGCAAAACTTCCAAACCATATTCCGCTATAATCTCAGTTCTCTCTTCTAATTCTCACACACTGAACCGCCCCCTGTGGAGTTTTTGTTTCTTGTTTCTAATGTACGCTTTCCAGAAAGCCCAGCTTTAAGATACACCCTATAATGGAAATAATGCAAATGTAGCCGCATTTACTGTTCCATTAATGCCTAAAACAAATATTTCTCTTAACATGGGGGGTTCTGGACAATGCAATTTTTATTTGTACATTACTGTTGTTATACAGGCAGGCGGCATGTATATGAACTGGGTTCCTGCGTTTTTTTGGCGACAAACACACAGAATGCAGATTTATCTCAGCTACCAGCCCAACGCAGCTATATAATAACGCACCACAAGATCTGACATTCAGCGAAGCGCCGGATTTCTACACTCTGTGGCATTGTTTTCCTTTTTTGTGTCCATATTTGGCTTCTCTTTCTCCCTTCCTCCCTGCCTCCCTCTCTCCCTCGTTCTCTCACTCCCCCCCCCCCCCCCCCTCCCACTCCCCTCAGTCTCGTTTTCCTGCAGTGGCTCAAATTTGGGCAGAGGCCAAAGATCCTCCCTGTTGTGAGAGCTGAATCCAGCGGCCACCTGCAGCAGCCGCCACCAGCGCCGCCAGACGCCGGCAGCCCCCTTTGATATCCGCGCTCCCGCAGCCCCGCTCACATTCGCACCCGGGCACCGAGAAAGCGCCTGCTAAAGTGGGATATCAAACAAGGTCTCCGGCTCTTTCTCTCCGTTTTTTGTCTCTTTTTTTCCCTTTTTTTCCAGGGTTTTGCATTTGGGGTATGTTTAAGCCGCTGCAGCAGCCAGACCCGGACCCTTTTCAGACTCACAGCTTGGGCTCCCGTCTGCTTGATGGCTTTCATGATAGCGTCCATGTTGAGGTAGCTTTTGTTGGTGGGAGCGGGGCCGACGCAGACGGCTTCGTCTGCCATCTTCACGTGCACCTATGAACATGAACGCAGAGGAGCCCACATTAAAAACGCAAAGCAATTTCAATTTTAAGCATTTAAAAAAAAAAAAATCATAAAAAAAACAGGAAAGATGCAATACATTATTAATAGTGTATTACTACATTTCAGTTCCCCGCCTTCCGCTTTCAATCCATGCCAATGCCAACAAGCAGACATTTGAGTGCTAATTAACAGCTCTAGGGTTACAGAGTAAGCAGCCTGACAATTATTTATTGTGTAAACAGAGCTTCCTTGAAAATGTTTTGTGTTTGGCGCCTCTTGTTTTGCGAACACACTGCGGCGGTAACACGATTTATAAACCACGACGGGCAACACGCAAACCCCGGTCACTGATGTCGCTCGTACACGCGTACCGAGGCGCCGACATTCGCGGGGGGCTAGAGGCCGGCACCCCAGGAGCACACAGATAATTACACGAATTGACTAAAAGGGATGCGATGAATATCCCTTCACAGCGTCAGATCAAATTAAAGCTGCTTCTTAAGAGTTTCATATGAATTTGCTATGGCAAGAAAACGAAATACATTCAGAAGAGCACTCCAGATCACGTATTTAAAGAGATTTCATTATTATTATTATTAATATTATTAATAATATCCTGGTTGTAATACGCTTTCTTTTAAATCTTTAGATACACAAACATAAAAGCTTTTTACAAAACCATATTTGTAGCCAGTCCAGCATGCTGTCACAGAGCTAAAGAGCAATTCAAGGCTTGTTATTTTATGACAACTGCCAGACCAGACCTTAAACTATTCCTAATAAGAGTGAGAGTATAAAGACAAGGCTGATAATAGGTCCCAACCTTGCTTTGTACACGCACACACACAGACACACACACACCTGAAGAGCATGTGGTGACAGAACTTCAGCTAATTATGTGACAGACAATTACACTCTGGGGAGACATTCCTGGGAATTACTATCAACAACTGGATCAACACTACGGTGAATGAGAGGTGTTTATGGGCCAGTTGTTCACCACTTTTCTTTTTAGAGAGGTGCCAAAACAAGTCACTGCCTCCAGTTTTTACACTTTTGAGGGAACAGGGAAAATGCCCAGCTGAAAGTTATACAGTGTAAATACTGCAGAGTAAATACTTCGGTTATTTCTAAGAATGGCAGTTAAAATCCAAACAGTTATTCAATAAGAGTCACAGCTCAATTTCACCAAGTCAAAAAACCTTCACCAGTCATAGTAAAACAACGTAACTAAGTCAACAAATAGGAAAAGCACCAGGTTTGATTTCCCTTTTCAGAAATTAACCATGTACACACATTGCTGCAGTACTAATGTATTTAAATGTACTATAATGTCTCTATTTCATTTTGCTTCAGATAATTAACCACAAACGTGAAGAAAATGATGTCAGGAATTCATGTTTGATTATTCAGACCTTTGGGGTTGCTTCACGTTACAGGGGAGAATGTAACTCGCATCAAGCAAATTGCATGATTAATTTTTCAAGTGGTTAATATTTTCTGAACCGTAAAAGAACACAAGGAACTTTCAAACAGCTGTCAGCCATGACCCTTCAATATCGTATTCTTCTAAACAACGAAGAGCTGCCTAAACTTTATTATGACACACAAAACCAAGCAAGTCATCTATTTCTTCTGTGCCATCATTTCACTTTTTTGATTATATTTATCAACAGGAGAGGCATAATTTATACCTAAAACCTATGCTTTTATGTACAACCAGATTTTCCCCATTTGGGATCAATAAAGTGTGTTTTTCTTTCTAGATGAATTTAATATCCCTCCCTGAAAGGCAGAACAAATACCAGAATCCTCACAATTTTTTAAACACTACCCTCGAAAAGTGGAAAAAGGCTACAGAATGTCTAAATAAAGTACTCAAGTAGTAGTATTACAAAAAGGTAACAATCTGGTATAAAAGTAAATCTTGTACAGAAACTGAAACTTCGTGAAATCGAATACATTTAGAGTCAACAAACAGAGAGTGCCAGCAGAGAGAAAACTTGTACGAAAAATCAAATTTGGTCAGAGACACCAAGTGGCAAAGAGCAAACAAATGTTTTATTATGTCACAGATAATCCTGTCTTTAGAGTATTTCAATAGGAGCACCAGGGAACCCAATATGTTGCATGTTATATCACAGTGAAGAATGAGTAAAGACACCTATCAATGTACCCAAGCAACAACGTGAATCTTCTTTTGACACACGAGATTCTGTAACATGATTCAGCTGCTATTTGACAGCTACATTTCACTTTACAAGAGAATAAGATAGAGATACAGTGTAAATACCAAGGTCCTTGGACAAGCAATACTGGTGGGGTGAGAGTAGTATGTTTATCGGTAATTAGATATGAAGTAGAGACAGACCTACCAAAGGTCTTCTCAACTTTCAGCCTTAATTTGTCAGTGTTTTTCAAGATCTCCTTTCGAAAACTATTAGCAGACGCTCATAAAAGCTACGGCATTTAACCCGCATAAATGCACTTCTCAAATTCAATGATTTCCAAACCAAAAAATGCGCAAATAAACAAATCCATAGTGATCCATTTGGTCTATCTGCTACTTTCATACCTATAAATATTCAGTGTTTCTCCAATGTACAGAGCACAATAACCGTGCAGGCACGTATTCTTCTTGAACATTCACATGAAAACTATTACTGTTTCTCACTTTGCATTGAGTGAAGCTTCATAATCTTCTCAAAGGCAAATCTTGTATTTACACAGTAACATTTTACTAGGCATGACAATCTAAAGAAGCAAGAGACTTGGAAAGCACCATTTTTATTTGCACATATTTTACAAAGAATACATTTTACTGAACCACAATTCCACCAGGCTTTCATGCTGAACTGATATGATCCCTATTCAATGTAAATTTGCATGGTTTTCAATTACATTAAGTATAGTGATAAATTAACTATTACCGACATCGCATAAATCCATTTGGTTCTGACTGTTTATCAGGCCGGTTGATAAAATGTAGCATGCAGTTGTGAACAGAAAAGGAACTGTATTCGTTTACAACTCGAGCTAAGCTGTTAGACAAATGTTGTGATTGCTTAAATGTGCCAGATTTCCATTTTATTGCAATGTTTGGCTAGATCTTTCGGGATACCAATAAAAACATCCTGCTATTTCCAAGAGATAAAATTAAGAGGTTTTAGCACAAAGGTTATACTGCAATGGTTGATACCAACTCCACCATGAGCTGTCGTTGGCAAGCAGAAGCTCTGCATGCAAAGCTGCGGTACAGTCCTTTCCCCCGGAGATGCACGAGCACAGCATGTTAACCTGTCAGGGCGTTTTTTAAGGACTGATTGCTAAGCCCCCTGTAGTTTGAGGTAAACTGACAATTTTCCATCAGCAGGGAATGAGGCTTTATTAGTGATGGGGGTGGGAGAGAGCAGTAAATACTTAAAGCAAGTCCACCACCCCATATTAAACCTTACGCATCTCCTCCACTTGATTAAAATTTCAGATCAATGAATTCTACCCAAGACGGGGCAAATAATAACAACAACAATAAACTGCATCAGTGCACTAGTGGAAATACTATGAAACAGACTTCATGATGAACCACTAGCTAAGCCAATAGCCTCAAAAATTTAGTATTAAAAAGAATTAATGGCAAAAGCTACGCAACACACATATACATGCAGCTACTAAAAATAAGTATGGGACCCTAATAAGAGATGCTGTAAGCAGAGACAGAGTCTGAGGGCAGTTATAAAAGCAGCATGGGACCCATTTAATCCAACCCTTGATTAACTCATCGCCTGTCCACTAGTCCTAAAGACATGTGCTAACATGTCATAATCGTCATAATGCTCATCAACCCCTGCGCTAGCTCGCCAGCTCCTTGATTAGGACTAAATTCCCAGAAGGTGCATGGTTAATGCTTAATAATTCCCCTTAGCCTCACACCACCGTACCACGGGCCCATGAATTAAATACAGAATCTCTAAAGAACGAAATGCGTGTGGACAAATCCTTCGTAGGTTTTGTACTCATCCTGACAAAATTCCACCCATGAGAATCTGACCCGGTCTGCTTTACCACCTGCCACCTTCTACAATGACCACCGACCGTTCTTGGGGGGGGGGGGGGGGGACGCAACCTTAATTACTATTTCTCACCAAAGAAATATTTCATTTGGTAATGTAGGTGACCAGGGCAGAACAAAATCCAACACAACACAACTGTAACCTGCTAAGCAACAGCAGACTTTAAATACGCCCCCAAATATTTCATCGTATTTAAGGTTATGACAATATCACGCATGGATATTAAATCCTCTTACTTATAATAAAGTAGGAGGATGGGGAATTGTAGGAGACTGTCAACAACATCTCACATTTGTCTGTCAAATGCTGGAGGAATAGGACCTTCAAGACACTGGGGGGGGGGGGGGGGGGGGGGGGTGTTAGGGGGTGCTGGGGGGGTGGGGGGGGGCAGATCCAGACACTCCGCTCCACAAACATGAAAGTCTGCATGGAGAGTAAAAGAAAATTTAAAACTCCATTTATTTAATGCCTGCTTTTAGGTCACATACTCTAGAGATGAGATGCACAGAAGCACTGGAGACTTGTCACTCTTTTAGGGGACTTATTAGTCGTTTATAGTCACGCCTCTGCACCAGAATGGGTGAGTCCAAACCGTTAGCAGAAGACTTTCATCTCTGTAACACTTCATGGCAATCTGTAAGAAAAAGACACGAACACGGTGCCGCATACCAATTCCAGTGAATTTTTAGCATCTCTTCACAACAATCTTGAATGCCAAGATCTCTAAAATATTCCATATTTTTATATTTTCTAGTTTCGTCTTTTCTATCTGCTGCACGAGATGTAGTCAGTTTCAGGCAATTAGTCAAGGGTTTGGCCCTGTAAGTGCCACATTTATATTTGGAGGGATGGGGGTGCTATGCTCACGTTTTCTCAACACACTCATTGCACAAATGTACAAAGAAATACTGAACAGAAGTACAAAAAAAAGCACTGTTTGCTTTCCAAAGCAAAAAGCAGAGGAAACGTGACTATTACTATTTTCAACCACGAGAAACGCCCTGATATATGGTAACAAAGTACAAAAAATTTAAGCACTGGCGAAAGAATATGAAAAATTCTTAACCCTGTGCTCAGTTAACCAATTCTTGGCAACAGAACTGTAAGCCACATGTTTATTCTCAATTTGGGGGCCAAGAAATGTCAATTTTATTCTAACACCCACAAATATTCACTACTAATCTTACTACAGACTGCAATTGTTTTGCATACATCAAACTTGCACTATCAATTTGAAAATATTTTCTACATTAAATACATTAATTTTCATCAATAAATTTCCAGGGTAGTACATGTTACAACTAAATGATTTTCTTACCTATATTTGTAATTAGGCTACAGACTACCAAGAAAATGAACAGACCACCCAGATATTAGAATAAACAAAATTCAACCAACGCACTTTAACCATTCACTTCAATTTTACGACATTTATCACCAAACATATTTCACAGCTTCTCTCATACAAACTAAATAACATTCTTCAAATACTCTCCCAGGTGAAAACACCAGCATCCTGTTTTCCCCAGGAGGTGAAAAAAATTTGAATCACTCAAAAGTCAATTTTAAAATATTTCTCAAAGGTTAGATGACTGTACTGTTTATTTATTAACATATTCTACGAACAGGACGTTAATTATACATCACGTGATGAATGCATGAGTCCATTATTAAAAATCCCCCCCCCAACTTCAGCATAGGGATGAAAGCTCCTATTCCGTGAAAGTGCATGTTATGGCGAAGCTGATCCCCTGCTACTTAAGCGATGTCATTTCAACTTGGCCACTTATGATACCTAATGGTGGTTAAATAAGTCAATTCAACTTTAATTAGACTATTAAAAACAAACAAATCTCAGTAGCACAAATTTTTGGCCCCTACTATTTCAAAGGATTCATAAGAAGATTACATTGTACTGATATTCAAGATATACTTGGGAGGAACAAACGTGTGCAAATTACCTCAGTGAAAGCATTCTTATCTATTAATCTATTGAGGTTCCTGAGAGGAGCTGGAGTGTGAGGGAACGTTGAATACAAGTTCCTGTGATGGCAGCCATAGACATCAATGTAACAGGTGTTGACTGCTCACTGTCCATTATAAGGCTCAACTGTCAATGGATATAAGGTCCAAGCGGCCACTTCTGGAAATTTGAGGTTTACGGTCAATCAAAATTAGTTCCTTCCAGCCCACTGGCTCATACAGCGAAAGCCGAGACCAAAAATCAAGTTCCTCCAAGCTGATAACATCAATAGAAGGATTGAAGATGCACTGTATGGGGTAATCAGGGCATTGATAATCACAGTGGAAATGAAAAATTCCATCAAATGATCTTCTAAATTAATCGAGGCAAACAGTTACAGCCATAACTACTTTGTTTTTATTTAAAACAATAAGACTAGTACTCATTTCAGATGACTTCATGAAACACATTAATAAATGTCACCCATTTTGGAAAAGTAATTTCATCAAAACAGCCTCCTCAGATGATGGATCTCCACAGGGGCTTGCCTGTTTCCTTAGGTACGCTAGACATACAACACAAACAGGAAATGAAAATCGAGATGTCAACTTACTGCACTGGAGTCCACATCGCTATGTACTGCAACAGTTTTGATGCCCATCTTTTTACAGGTTTTCATTACCTGTGGATGCAAAACAGTTTGTTAACTTGATGGGAGCCATCATCTTTAAAAAGCTTTTACACTGAATTAAAATGAGGAATGGAGGCACTTACCCTGCAAGCAATTTCCCCCCTGTTTGCAATAAGAATCTTGTCAAAAGTCTGCCAGGACAAACAAACATTTGTAAGTACTGTCAAACAACTGTCTAAAAAGTCTCCAGCAATATTACTGTAAAGTTATAAAAGTTTCAATAAAAAGTTGTTCTAAGTCTTATAGGCAAATCATGAAAGGATTTATACCACAAAACAATTCTTTATATTCTTTATTTTCTGATATCCAATACAATTTGACATTCATCCCCAATAAAAGTTAAAATTTTCAAAGGTTAAATCACAAATGAGACTTACCAGTTTTAAAAATACATGCAAACAAACAATCGTTTAATATAATTTTAAAACTATTCGTTTTCAATTATTTTTTCAATGTTTACAGCAAATTCATTGGCCATTTGTTGCATTTGATCGAAGCTAATTGTTGTTAAGTGCATTTTTATCCTGCCACAAACAACACAACACTCCACTCAGAAGATTCAATGACCACCTATGTCTCTGCCAGTTTCTTTCAGGGGAACTGAAATGTGTACATAAAAATAAAAGCATCACATTTAGAGTGGGGACAGCAGTCATAAGCTTAAGTCAAGTCATTACCATTTGTTTGCTTCTGTACCATCTTTCATGGGTTAGAAACTAAGGAACATCTCTCCAGAGGCAGCCATTACAGGTCCAGAAAGTAACAATCCAGACCAGGATTTTGGTTCAACCAACCAATTGAGTACTCTGTGAGTGTGACTCTTTATGCTCAACTGGTTGGTTGAAACAAAATCCTGGTTAGGATTTTTACTTTCTGGACCTGAAATGTCCACCTCTGTATCTCTCACATCTTTTGCTAACCCCGGACATTCAGTTTGTAATAGGAAAACAACAGTAGGCATTAGAAATTGAGCGTTTTGGCAAAGAAAAATAAAGGTTTACAGTAACTAACATGAGTATTCAACTGCTTATATGATCATTTACCTGCTGTGGCCATTTCTTTTGTACAATGTTCAATGAGTAAGTGCACTCAGAAATTAGGATGCCCTATTTGTGGTGATAACAAGGATGCACCTACCCCTGTCTCTGATGTTGACTGGATAATGACCCAATCAGCAGCCAGATGCAAACTGCACATGATGCTCTCATATCCCACACCAAGCAAACGTGACTTCCGGTATGTAACCAAAAGCAAACAAGCTATATGCAACATTTAAGCATCTGTCCTATTGTAATATAGTGTTTAACTGTCAATAGTAAACTGCTTGCTAGGTCCTGATGAATAATAGTTAAAAATGAAACATACCTTTTCATTGGAGTCATATACTGTGGAGTACTGTGAAACTGTAGTGTTGACATGACACCTTGACTTGAAGGAGACACGCTATCAAACAGCAAAACGTTTTGTCAAAGGTACCAAAATCATTTACACTGAACCACACATGCAATTTTTATGGTTATCCAGTTTAATACAATTTACCTAGAAGCAGTTACATGGCTAATAATTACAGAAACTCATAGTAATCAGTCAAATATTAATTGTTTTATTTTTTATATTCTAATATTGACATTAATAAGGATGATAGAAAACAACATTTTTATAAGTAACTGGGCTGCCTATTCCAGGACAGAATGATAAAAGTGTGATTATAGAGCTAACCCACTGCATGGCATTTACTTGGAAATAATGCCTTACAAATTGTATCGTTACATCGTATGTAACGACCGTGATGTCATTATAGCAACACTAAAACGATTAAAGAGCTTTTTGTCCTTTAAACAGCAGGTAAATGGACAGCCAGATAGCTATCCATTTACGTGAAGTAGCTAAGCTCTTTCGTGGCAACCTTTTGACATTGACAAAAGGTAACTGGTCTCATGTAGAGGACCGTGCACCGATTAAAAATTCTTAAAAACGAGTGTAAAACGACACTCAAATTATCAGTGTTTATGATGGAATGGACTCCAAAGTAAAGGTTACAAAAACTTAAAGACATACATCCGAGCTGTTAGTGATGTCTCTTATAGAAGGCTTATAATATATTGTGAGATGCAGCGGCAGAACAGCACTTTATAGCTAATGTTCAGTTCCACGGAGGGGAGACAAAAGACAGTGAATATTGTAATAATTTCAACAGCTGCTCACCTGCAACCCAAATAAAACTCTTTGCAGAGCTCCACTGACTGTGTACGACGCCATGGCTGCTAGGCTGCGCGCAGGAAGGAGGTGACCTTTCAACTCGGGGGTGTGATCTGAATCAGCCAATCACCGGTCAGCTTTTCGTGCGTCATTGACCTGGCTGCAAAGACTTTTAAAGAAACATTTAGCCCTGTTGAAACGTCAGTCATGAGATGCCGACAGTGTCAGTATAGAAGTAATCTATTGCAGTTTTCCAGGTTTAATTTAATGACGAAGGACGAGCTATTGCTAAAGAAAAAGGATAAAATGTCTAAATAAAAGCAATCAAAAAGAAGCACATTCCACTCAAGCTCTATAAGTGAAAATATACCCTGAACAAAGCCTTTACTTTTCAGTACTTTTTTGCTGTTCTGTGATTCCCATTGCTTGAGTTAATGTCTTCGTGAGAGCTGAAAGAACATACTAAAAATTTGGAACAAATTTTATGTATTTGTATAGCTATTCTGTCATCTTGAATCTTGAATCATAGTATTGAACGTCTGCATATGCAACACTTACCTTATGTTCTGATATGTATAGTAATGCTACATTAAAACTGCGGCATTTAAATTTAACTCAAAGGCCTTTGATAATCAGTTTTCAGATTTTGGTGAGATGGTGTCTGTTTGCATCTGTTGACAATACATTTTGCTAAAGGCCACCTTCTATAGCTACAGGCAAATCCTGTAGCTCTAAGTCATATAAGAAGAAAAGAAAAAACACAAAATAAATCAAAGGGCCATTTGCATGGTTACAGGTCAATACACATACATACATATACATACATACAAACACATAAACTCGGCTTCAGATTAAAATCATTATATGTTTTATGTTGTAAACAAAATATTATGCATAATTTTTGAAACCACACTTCAGCTTCCACCCATTAAAGTTCTTGAATTGTAAAACAATAATTCAAAATGAATGTGCAGCATTTTGTACAATTTAAGTTTTTTTGGCAACTAGCATAAGATTTTACTTACAACTCAAAAAAAAAATTCTGAGATATAAGGTATTCATTTTGAGCCTAATAATTGTTTGTGTGTGGAGGGGGGGGGGTGTATATTACATTGTGGGGATGTGATAAAAACCTGTTATTTTGCAGTTGTGGGGACCATTTTTTCGGTCCCCACATGGAGAAATTCAGTTTTATAAAAAATCTCTGACTACAATCAAAGAAGTCTTGTGTTTTGTTTAGTTACTTATGGTTAAGGTCAGGACTGGGTAGGGGTTAAGGTTGTAATAGTTAGTGTTAGCATTTTTCCCATTGAAATGAATGAGCGGTCCCCATAAGGATATGTTTACCCTACGTGTGTGTGTGTGTGTGTGTGTGTGTGTGTGTGCGTGTGTGTGTGCGTGCGTGTGTGTGTGCGTGCATGTGTGTGTGCGTGCGTGTGTGTGTGTGTGTGTGTGTGTGTATGTCTACTCCCTCTACATGCATATATACATATGTGGATCTTAAATTATTAAGGCAGAATATATATGATGCATTTGTGATGGGAATGTGCTCTACTAACATATTATTCAAATCAATGTCTTTGTTTTAAATTGCCTGAGCATACTGGCCATACTGTTAGTTTTAGAGTATGATGCTTTTCCCATAATGTGAGTCAACAGAAAGGTTATACGGCTTACCCCCTCTGGGAAAGGCGTTTCTCTGTTTAAGAAATTGTGTTCATTACAGCAAGAAAGGAACGGGAAACAACTGTTGGGGCTGATGTGTCTCTGGGTTTGTAACTCCATCTCCTAACTGTTTCTTTTCCCTCCCCATGGGCTTTCCCTGCATGGGAAATCAGATGAAGTCCCCGATCTGCAAAGTCTTTACCTGGGGATTTACAATCCAGATGGCTACTGCTGTCACTGATTCGCTGCTGTATTGAAATATTACCCATAACTCACCATTTATATACAGGTGACTTCTAGAATTCTGCACCACAGCATCCAAGTCTCCTGAGATTTTTTTTTCTGACTCCAGAGAGATGCAGAGTCTTGCTTGATGCTCTTTAGGGTTTTTAGCTAATCTCCGGATCAGTGTACGAGTGCGTGATTAATTATGGTTAATTAACATTCAATTTGTATTTGAATAGCAAAACCTGAATAAAATGTGAATGACTGCATGGGTAGAATATGCTATTTCATTGGTCTTTGCATGGTCACAAACAAACACTGACTAACAGTTGAAATCATAATCATCACTGCCACAATCATAATCATTTTATAATATAAAGAATCACAAATCTCCAGTTTTCAGGAAAAAAAACAGGATATGTTTATTTATCAGAATTACTCAAGTTTATGCAGACTATTCTTCTGATGTGATGTAATGCTATGTAATGCGGTACAGTCAGATCCATCCAAAATGCTTAGCTTGGTGTCATTTTTACATCCATGTTCCTTATTATTATTTAGAATTGCAGCAGAATAGCTAAAAATGAGTGTTACCTAGTTCTGCCTACGAATATGCTCTGCTCTTTATGTTACATTGTTTTCGAAATTTGGTGCTGTGGCACCTTTCCCTTAAACAACCACCCCTGAGGATCAGCAAAGTGTCTACCCACGCATCCCTACCCAGACCCTGCTTCCGCGACCGCTGGCCATCTGTCTTCCCCCTGCCACAAACCCAGGAATACAGCCATGTTGTTTTCCTCTCTGTCCCATCATTTGTGGAATAAACAACAGTCAAAAAAAAAGCAAAAACATGGTATTCTCTACACTGAATATCACCTGGAATGGCATGAATATTCTTCTTTTTTTCATTTCTGCATTGATATGATCCAAGTCTTTGGGAGATAACAAAAATCTAAAACTATCAAGACCTATCAGATATATAACGATACATAATGACTGAATCTGTCAACTGCATTATAACTAAACATCATAAAATCATAACTGTTTGCTTTTCCCAGATGATTATTGTTCAATGAAAATTAAGTTACCAGCGAAGCACCATCACTTATCCTCTGTGTAGCTCAGCACTGAAATATGTACCATGTATTAAAGCTGCTTTTTTTTTAGATGATTTTATTCAGTTCATTTAAACATTGCTACACAATTCAGGTCATATGATGAATCGATTAGAACAGACAAAAGAACATGAACTTTCAAACACAGTGTTTTCACAGGTAAGTATCAATTGAAGTCAAATTGCTCTTTTAATATGAAAAAGCACATGGAATACATTTGATATCGTCAGGAAAAACTCAATAAAGGTTTTTTTTGTTTGCTTATTTAAAAATGGTACTTGGAAACGTGAAAAGTTTCGGTGACAAAAAGCTTGAAAATATTTCCTGACTGCATATATTAGATATATGTTTCATCTGGATTCCGAAACACAAATTTGAACTTATGTTACTATAGTATCGGTGACTGCGTTAACGACCTTCACCCCTGAGTGGAACACAATGCATCTGAAGATGGTTCAAAAGGTGGTCACGTTGCAGTTCATCCATCTCACATTTCTTTGATTATTCCCTATGCCGTATTAAATGCATTTTATTTTGGCAATACTTTTAAACAAAACGATCATGGTCATATGTATAATGTGAACCTAAACTCCACAAATTCTAAATTATTTACTTGAAAAGGAATAGCAAAAGTGTTTTCTATAATATTATTCTGCGAATCTTCTTGTATCACGAAGTAAACGAACATATAAATGTTTTTAAATATATTTTTACTTTAATGAAAATCAGTGATGATGTTATAAAACAGAAAATTCGCTCAGGATATCAATTTTGTTCTAAATAACCAAGGCTATGTATTCATTTATTTTTTTATATCATCTGTCGCACTAATGGTGGTTGTTAATTGTAATTTTCAGGATGATATTTACGTTTTTATATAGATAAAAGTAACTTTTAAAATGAGCATTTAAATTATCATAAAATTGTGACATCCTAATTTCCTGTCTAGTTCAATACGACAAGTTAACAGACACTTCAAGGTCACCAAGCCCAAACTGTGGATTCTTTGACCAGAAAGGACTTAGACTGAACATATACGCACACGTGTCGTTTGCTGGGAGTTTCTATTAAGCAAACTGAGCGAATAACGCGTAATGCTTGTCTAAGGAAACACAAGCAAATAAAAATGCGAAGTAGATATGTAAAAACTGAGTAGCCTATTTAAAATATGGGTTTATGACTGATTTTTCATATAGGGTACGTACCCCAGTAAATCCAGAAACCGAAATGGGAGTTATTGTCTCTATTTTATTTTAAAATGGATGTATAAACAAATTTAAATCCTCCTAATATAACTGCATGATTTTTTGTGTGTTATATAATACCGATAAACAGCCTAGATTTTTGTAGCTTCAGTTGATCATTAATGTGTATGCAATAAAAAAGACTTGTCTTCCGTAAGTTGGCTTGGCAGAAGACTTCACGTTTACTAACAGGGAGTGTAATTTCGTTTTCCCTGATTTGTAAGATATGTTCGTAGCCTGTTCAACAAGCGAGATTTCCATAAAGATAACAACCAAAAGATCTGTGGAACAACGTATATCCTTTCAAAATATGGATACCTGTTTAAATAGCTACAAGTTCAAGCGAGGACATTTCAGACATGCACGCGCGTTGATTATTTCTGAATTATTTCCTTAAGAGAGGAAAATAGGCAACCTGAAATGAATATACACGGATATGTTTAATCTGTTTTTATAGTCACTTAATGGCAGCATTATCAAAATATCCTATCAATAATGATTCATATATTTTCATATATAAAATATATTATACATACAAACTAGAGAAGAACACTTTGTTTCCCCTATTTTATGATAAAAATGTGTTTTAGCTGTTTTTTAACTATACTAACGGAATTTGCACACGACTCAATTGAAATTAAACACTTTTGCATGAAAATTGGTCTCGCTGCAAATTAGTTCTTAAAATTCTCAAACGTGACTACCTGTACCTACGAGGCTTAAGGAAATAAACAAAACTCAATTATCTGGTTCATTCAAACAATTAATATACATACTCTATATAGTATCATTTCTGTATCTATAGATTATATGTAGATTCATTAAAAAAAATAAGCGCAGATTGCAGACGTTGTGCTCTTTAAATAATGAATTGTGAATGATTATGCTGGTATTGTCATATGAAAAGGATTCACACCACCTTACAGGATTCTTAATTGAAAAAAATGCATCGGATTTAATAACAATTAAAACCCTAAACAATATTTCATGATTTTATTCTTGGACAGAAAAGTATCAATAATATAAATATTAGAAATGTTGCTTTGTTTGGCTCATTACTTTATTTTAATGTTCTGTACCTCCTTCTTCTATGTGGCTAACGGGACTCCAGGAAATGCTGTAACTGTGGACACCCCCAGCTAATATTCCATGCCAGTAAAATTTACTCTGATTATGGGAATAGTCATAGATAAAGTGATAATATAGGTCATCTTTATAGGTGTCGCTTTTAAAGCCACGTTCATGACCGAAAGAACAGACAGTGCTCGCTGTTCCAGCTGAGAAGTCTGTGTGCCCGCCATATAAGCTTCGCGTGAGCGGTGTGAATGGTGCTTAGACACTTCATGAAATTCAATGAACTTCCACAAGCCGCGACATCAAAAAGTTATGTATCTCTCAGCCAGAACAAATAAAACTCATTTTACTGCGGCATTTTCGTAATTGTAAGTGATTTTGCTTCCCAAGAAAATGGTGAAAAATAACCGTTGAAAAACAATAAACAGCAATTTCTTATTGTTTCTTCTTTTAAAAAACCATTGTAATCAGATATATACAAAGCATGATTTTATTTTTATGTCTGATAGTAATGCTCCATCATAAATGATTATCAAAAAAAAACTCTTGATCTTAAATCGTTTTAATTTGACACCGTATAAAAGACACAAGCAGGCGGATTATTCGAATTTGTTTTATTTTCACACATCATATTTAATCACAAAAGCGAGATTCGTAGTTAAAAGAGTAAGCTTTCTTTGGGACGACATAAGCATCCACCGAAAACACAGGATGGATGAGACCGACGTTCCCGGAAAATCACTGTATGTTCTCACGCGGGTGTGTCAGTATACCTACGGTTTCGGGCCCTCCGCGTTTTCCTATTGCCTCCACTGAAACTATTCAGTGAGTTCATGAACACATAAGCAAAATATTACACGGTACTTTGTAAACTCGCCACACCAGGAAAAATATTTCTTCTGAAATTTACTACGAAATGTTCTATTTACGAAGTGTTTTACTAATATTGAGTATTTTGCGTTGTTTATACTGTATGTTGTACAGACTGAAAACAAAATTGAAAACGATCGTCTTTAAACAAACAAATAAATAGATAGATAAACGTTCCACATAAAAGTATCTATCTATCTCTCTATCTATCTATCTATCTATCTGTCTGTCTGTCTGTCTGTTTGTCTGTCTGTCCATATGTCTTGGCATAAAAGTTCCGCTTCGTCAACATTAGCGACGTGTAAGCATAATAATACTTTACAAACGGATTCGGTTCAAAAGTTAGAATTTAGCTGTTAGTGTCCTTCTCTTGTCATACACAGATGCCGGTCACTCATCTACATCACCTCCGAATGGCTTTATAGATGGATTTATAGATCCACAGAGCTATATATGTGAACAACGGCAATGAAATGGGGGCAAATGAAAAACAGCGTTATACACATTTTATAAAAGTAGAATTTCAGATGACAATGCGCTCCTGTTTGTTATGGATTATCCTGTTGACTTCGTTTGCTTTGACAGTGAAACGATTGAGTGTCTATGATATACCGGAGAACCCCAACGTATCTTAGATTTCGGGCAAATTATTATTAGACCTATAAAACTGACATAAACTGGCCTGGTATAGATTCACGTCTTAATGTGCCAGGCTAAGTAATAGGTACCAAAGGCTTCTCCTCAGACCTGTGTCAAGTTCAAGTTCATGGCTGCTCGACCTCAAGCTTTATTTTCTCTAAACCTGGGGGAGGGGCGGGTATGAAGGTGTACAAATCCTTCATATACACTTCTGTTTCACAAGATTTACTTCGATGCTTGCAGCTGAGGAGTCAGTTTTTCTGTGAATTGTATTTTTTTAACCCTCAGGTAAGGAATATCAGTAAATAGCACGTAAGTTCTCCGCTCGAGGTAGACTAAATTCAGAAAGATGCTGATAAAACTGATATCACCACAAAAATGCATTTTAATTTGTTAATTTTCGACCAACGCAAGGAAAGTGACAAAAGCAAGGAT
Organism: Paramormyrops kingsleyae; assembly: GCF_048594095.1. NCBI lineage: Eukaryota > Metazoa > Chordata > Actinopteri > Osteoglossiformes > Mormyridae > Paramormyrops > Paramormyrops kingsleyae. Next base: position 69,862,275 of record NC_132797.1, read on the forward strand.
TATTAGTATATCTTTAAAACAAATTAAAACGTACAGCGCAAAACTTCTTTTGGGGATTTTTTAAATAAACAATTTAGGCGTAACAGGTCTTAAATAAAACTTTTTTTTAAATCGGTGCGTTTTCCAGTCGCCTATTTATCCCGTCCGGATTGTATTTTGCTGTAATAGATGAGTGATTCCAATCCGATCCAACAGCTACCAGAATATAAGGGAATCTATAAGGGAATCTAATGGACTTAAAGATATTTCATCTAATTATTGCTACTGATGCTGCTTTTCGTTTCTTAATGCTTTTTATGCCATATTCCAATCCAATCGGTTTGCTCTGGCGCAGTTTTACGGACACAGGTAAATCAATAGTTAAAACTTACAACAACGTGTCCTCCTAAGAACACACGTCTTTTTGGAGAGTCCTATAACGTATTCAGATTCGGCTTCAGCTGATTAAAATGCTATAGACAAAGGAGAAATATTTTAGTTGCAATTAAAGTGCAATGAACATTGGTAAATAGCAAAATTATAATAATAATTTTAAACTGAACGATTTTTCAACATCTTTAAAGGAAATGGTTCAAATAGTGTTCACGAACGCATTTAAATCATTGTTAAAACGTTACATGAAAAACGTCCTAAGTCAAAAAGAAGAGCGCAATTAATTAAACACTTGCAACACATTTTATTATATTTCTGTATGCAGTAAAATTCTTGAAATTTATCACAAGAATGGAGAAAACACTTCTTAAACTTTAAACAAAACACATAAAACAGTTGTCCGCGTTTAGCTCATAATTGTACATACTTATAGTAAAGAAACATTCTTTATAAATATTGTTTTATCTGTAGCAAGTAAATACCATAATTTAATTATAAATGGATAAATATGGCAGCTAATATTTACAAAAGGAAGGATGTAGTTACAGAAAATTTAACGACACAACGTTTATTTCCCCCCACAATCCTCCAAATAGTATTTCACAATTCAAACTTGCAAAGCACAAAACATCACAAGTTAAACCCAGCAAACGAAATATACATTCACAGGCAAATATTGTGTCTGATGAGTTAAATGTTAACTTTGGCACTGGTTCCAGTTAATAGTTGTATAATTACAATCAAATTGCCTTCAGAGGATCACAATATTTAACATCAGAATACAAAAGATTTTTCCATAGTATGTGCACTCAAAGTCCAGTTACAGACATAGCTACCATTGAAGGAACATCTATGACACCAAAGACTGACAAAATCTATAACAACCATGGAAAGAGATTAATTGTTCTCTATTATCATTTACAAAATACTGAATAAATTTCAAACAATTTTTCTTCGTTTAATTATTGTATTCACAATGCAACTTTCCTGATGTTTTTTTTTCTCGCACAATATTACAGCGTCCGTTAGTTATGGGTTTATTTATACAAGCCTTTTTATGTACAGGAGTCTTCTTTTTGTTTTATATTCTGTTAAATGGCTCCGAGTTCGGGGTCTCTCTGCTAAACATACCATTCATTGAAATTGGACGATAGGCTGCTGTGCACATTGCTATTGTGGACCGCTGATGCAGGCGAAAGATTGTTGTTGCTTTGGGTCTCAGCAGAAGGGGAAACCAGGCCAGGGGGAGTCGAGGACTCGTACCCAGAACTAGCCGCGGGCGACGAATCAGAGGCTGGAGGAGAAGCTTCGTGAACCTGGCAATAAAAGACACAATGAATTCATCACTTTATTTTTTTCAACTTTGTCGCTGCATGCTGCACCAGAAGGCACGTCGAAACACGCAAATAAAAGTAAAAACAAACACATGCAAACGCGTGTAAATATCCAAATTAATGACTCTTAAAGGAAATCTTTTTACCTTCATGTGTTTTCTTAAGGAGCTGGGGTGAGTATATGACTTGTCGCACATTTTGCAAAGATACGGTTTATCCGAGGTGTGCACGTGCATGTGCTTCTTCCGGTCACTGCTATTCGCGAAGCGTCTGTCGCAGCCCTCGAACTCACACTGGAATGGTTTCTCTCCTGTAAAAGAAAATACGTGGTGCTTTAGAATGAAACAATGTTCCAAAAGGATTTTTAAACCATTGACAATGCCCAAGGAACCATATACACTAAATAAATCGATTCGGAAATAAAAGCTACACAAAGACAGTAATATAAGCTTAGTACCTAGGAACGAAGCAATTAGCAATTAATGTTTAAAAAAACAATACCCATCCGTCCATATATCTTCCAACTGCTTATACAGCCTTGAATAGAGAAACGAATAACGGGGCGTTTAAGATTAGGCCTGCGTATGTACACTCGTCTATTTTTATACATTCTTCAATCAATTGATGAAAATCAAACCATGCAAGCCAAATGTGCTCCATCATTTTATTAACACTTGACAATAATGCTTCTGAAAAAATAACTAATATTGCAGGGAAATCGAAGGACCACTTAAAATCAATATAATCAATATTATTTAAACGGCGTGGAATATCACTGTAGCAATGGTCGTAATGTAATTTGAGCACTTTTACTATTTTAATGATCAACGATTGATGCTTGCGTTGTGTTTTCATATTTTCACAAGGCTCGGAAGTCGTCAAATAATAATAAACAAATAAATAAACAATAATAATACTAATAATAATAGCCGATTTTTAATTTATCTGAAAAGCCAAGAATAAACTCCATGGTGGTCTGCATAAATATGGCCCGCGATTGTAAATGAAACTGTCAGATAAAATATATAGTATTCTTATAGATGTTATCAATGCCACATGTAACCTCACTCAAAAAGCCACACCATTTGGTGAGCAATAAAAATGCAAATTGCACCTGGACGATGTCAGTCTCCGCGACTTAAATAAATTAGCGGAGTAAACAAGAATAAATTTGCTAAATCCTTGCAATGGCCTGTCTAGCACCTACTCTCTCTGGAATGTGTGGGAAAACAAAAGACCATTGATTCTTCTGTTCTTGCAGGGAAAACATTCAGCACGTTTAAATTAAACTCATTCCCAAGAAAAAGGATATTGATATATTTTAAAAAGCAAATTCCACTGCAAAGAAACACACATCACAAAACTACTTCCACTTGTAGAAGATGGACAAAACAGTGAATGTATCCCGTGCAAGGAGATGCATAATCAACCCAGTGAACACGTTTATACCTCCCTAAGCAAATAAAACACTAAATTTAACTTGCTGCCGAATATCCTATAAGAGAAGCCACTCATTTACCCTCCCATCGGACGCGTTCATATCGTATTTATATGACTTGCCGTGATATTATAAAAATATATCCTATTGTCGCTCGAGCTTAATATCCAGGGTTACAAAAAAGCCCGAGAGTTGCAACAACAGAGCAAATTATATAAATAAGTCGAAGTATAATTACCTGTGTGTGTTCGCTTGTGTATCTTCAAGTTTTCTGATCGCGCGAAAACCTTGCCGCAGCCGGGAAATGGACAGGGAAACGGTTTCTCCCCAGTATGAACACGAATATGATTTACCAGTTTGTATTTAGCTTTGAAGGGTTTGCTCTCTCTGGGACATTCTTCCCAGAAACAGACGTGGTTGCTCTGCTCCGGTCCCCCGACGTGTTCCACTGAGACGTGGGTGACCAACTCGTGCATGGTACTGAAAGTTTTATTGCAACTCTTTTTTGGGTTGCTGAGCTGCTCCGGGTCGATCCACTTGCAGATTAACTCCTGTTTGATGCACTGCTGCCGCATGTAGCGAAAGAAGGCACCAGGATGGTGATGATGAGCAGCCATATTCATGCCCATATTCATTGAACCATACTGATTGTGGAGTTGGGCTGCGGAGTATGGGTCGGTCCTGGGGCTGGATACCTGATGATATTGATCGGATCGTCCGAAAACTTCTCCGGGTAGTCCAAGTCGCATTTGTCCATTCAGCACGTTTGGAGAGCCATGGGACGCATGTTGATCGTGGATCGAAGGAAACAATATGTGGCCTTGACTATCTGTATGGGAGTGATGGAGAGACCCCGCTGCGGGGCCAAAAATTGTATGTTGGCTGCCAGCCGGAGACGATTCTCCGAAGCCGCGACTGCGAAAGAGAAAGTCCCTTGTAGAGTTAAAAGGCGAACTCGCGTACGACGTGACATGGGCTGCATGTGCGCCCAGAGCCGCAGCGGGATAGCCCGTTGCCTGAGAAGTAAAAGCAGAGCTCTGTCCCGGAGATAGATCGTGGTTCAGTTTAAAAGCACCCATGTGTGCAGAATCGACAAAGCTATTTTGTGCTAAAGTCAAGTCTCTGTCTTGCATTTCGCTTGCTGAGTGGTGCCTGGCAAATGTGCCAACTCCCAAGCCGGGAAACTGGTGACCGGCGTCCAGTAACATTATTTCTCGTTGAGTACGAAATTTATTGAAATTAGTCGTGCGTTCAACAACGCGGCGAATGAACTGTACCTAAAAAATATATATACATAAAAAAATACCTAGACTTCTGTGGAGGTACCGCTCTCCCAACGCGAAAAACACCTCATCAGAAGAAGTTCAGAGCGATGATCCGCTAGCCGCAAAACACTATCGTTCTTTCTAAATGACTACGTCTATATATTTTTTCTCGCAGTTAACTTGTAACTCAAAATCCCCATGAAAAATGTTGAAATTCCTTTCGCCTTTTCCCGTAGAAATGAGTGTGCTTTTACACAAACATGAAGAATGAATAATTGTCTTACTAGATCGTCCGTAAACAGAGCGCGGTTCCTTGGCGCATCTTGAATTGTTGTTCCGACTGGTGTGTTTATTTCTTTCTTTCGATTGTCTGTGTTTATCTCGGAGGGTCTCTCTTTCTCAGTGGACTGGCAGTTCCTCCTCTAACACCCCCTTTAACTGAGGCCCGGTCATTCACATGCCGCAGTCTTATTGGCTACTGTGCCTCATCAATCCTAGGTACCCCTCCAATAGTAGGTACCCCCCTCGCTACTAATGGCTGCTCGCCATTTTCCACTAATAATTACCGCCTACTTTTTTCGGAGAAGCTTCTCAGGGAAAGAAGGAGAGAGAGAGAAAAATATATACATTCGGTTATGATTACGGAAGCCCCTGTTATGCAAAAAAATATTGGCAGACCGCTAATAATTGGCAGACCGATAATAATAAAGCTCTCGTCGCGAGCACATTTACACGGTATTACATGGCGCAAGAACATTTGATTATATTCAGATAATACTTTTTAGTCATTAAATAATTCAGACACAGTTATAATAACCGGTTCCCGATTAGCGCTCAACACAAATAAAAGTTGTTAAACAAATCAAGCATGCTGACCTACACCAAATCAATATTATAATTTAATGTGTTGATGTCAATATATACGAATAAGGTAATATAATAATAATAATAACAACAACAACAACAATAATAAAAATAATGGTTACATTCTTCATGATATGCATATGAAAGTAAGAAGTATATTTTGAAATTCTGGATAACCTACTCTCATTTCATCTTCTAAAAAGTTCAGAACGCGAGTTATTTTGACATTAATGAGCTTCAAACCGATATTCAGATCGTCCAAGTCAATTTCAAAAAGCACGCCTCCAATGCAATATGTTTTTTTTTTGTTTTCATCAGATCAAAATGTAAGAAGACTACTACTATGTACATGCATGTATGTAAATGTATAAACACAAAAGACTGCTAAGTAGCAGATGTGTTATATTAAATTAATAACTTCATCATGATATTTAAATTTGTCGTTTAAACATACTAAACAGACGTAATATACGTTACAAATCCAATTATATACTCTTATATATTTGTACATTGCGGAGATTTTTTTTACTCCCTATATGTTTTTTTTTTTTTTTTTTGAGAATTCAAAAACACAATTCAGTATTGTTACCCTTGGAGTTGCAATTCCATATTCGTATTTTACCCTTAGCAATTTCAAGAAATGCATGGGCAACAATATATATGTGAACGTTTTAGAATAGATTAATTGTGAAGAGTACTGGGGGAAAATATACAGATTTGTACATTAAATTTAATTATGGCAATTTTTATATTTCAAATGTATAAATATGATGTCACTGGTCTGGTGCATCCGATTTTGTGACAAACGTGAATTTTATCTGATGCAGCCCCGGTAATGGGTATCTGCATGTAAATACAAGGCAAGCCAGTTTTCTTTCAAAGCATCAGCCGAGTTTGCACATTCACGCGGGGCAATAGGTGCCCACGAGCTGCGATGGTTTCTTGCCAATGTGTAGGTATGAAAACGTATATCATTATTAAGGTCTTTTACTTACATGTCTGATGAATAAATGTTTCGTAAGGTTGTCTTCCATTGTTGACCAAACTTTCTCTTCTGTGTCCAAACGGTTCAGCTAACTGTTTTTTGGAGAGAGGAAAGATATATAAAAAAAAAACCTTAGGAATTCTGTCTGTCTCAGCCCAAAAGCCCTGCAGTCTGGACGTTATGTACAATTCCTCCAAGACTCCATTTCTACCCTCTCTGCAGGAATCATAGGAGCTGATCCAAGTTCAAAGTCACGTCTGCCGACGCCTTTAAGAATCGCTTATTTCTGTGGAAAACCGCAAAACCCATTTCCCATGTCACTAAGTAGGGAGGGGAAAAAAAGAAAAAAGAAAGAAAATGAAATCGGTCTGTGACTTATTGCTGCAAATACTGATTTCCTCACAGCGTTGATAAGATAGACGGCAGAAAATGCACGAACTCTTGTAAAATAAACCTTTTCAACAGGTTATGAGGGACCAAGACGTACACAAGAAGAAAAGACGTTACACTGGCAGGATTAACACTTACATTTGAATACAGGTTTTCAGAACATAGGTAGATGTCCCTTTGTACAGGATGAATATTCGAAACATGGTATTTATTCTACATATATTCCAAATTTGTTCTGCTCTGACAGTGCAGAGAGCACATGTTCCAATCAACTTTTTTTTTTAAAAAATATATTGCCGGAATTAAAAGTTAATTTGGAGAATTTTATGTATAATGCCTGCGAGGTTGTACGACATCAACCGAGTATTTTAAACTCATAAATTTAGAAAGTCTTTCAGCCTCCGGATGCATTACAGGCTACTTATTTGATTTAAACGACCTTGGTACTTCAAGGGCGTATGACCTACGACCCGCCAAAACCCACATATGTTGTCTTAGTTTATTCAGTAAAACAAATGTTTGTGTAAAACCCCAGTTTCAAAAAGCCCCGCCCTCTCCTACCGAAATCTAAACTTAACGCTATTTGATTTAATATTGTCAATCTCAAAAATTTCAGAAATTAATATATAAATTGGACGACCACTAATTTTGGCGTCTTCCTGTGTCGTAATTCGTTTAACCGTTTATTTGCCAGTTAATTTAAATACCATTATTTGGGCCAAGAGAGCATGAACTATTGGAGAATTATCTATCGTTCACATTTACATTATAATACAGAATACACATAAGATCCAACCGATAGCCAAGCGTCAGGTATACAAGAAAATCTCATTACAAGAGTAATAGGCTACATATTTAATACAGGTTTCATTTCCCAGGTAGCCGTACAATTTACATTTGCTATGATAATACTCCATCCATCCATCCATCCATCCATCCTCCATGTCCATCTCTGTCGATTTGTAGAAATTGTGCAATATTACTTTTTAGGTATATGGGCGCCATATATATGGAGAAAAATAAATAAATAAACCGATAGGTGGGTAGATAAATAAATAAATAACAAACAAATATATCCATAAAATCAATAATACGCCCAGCCACCATATGAGTGTATCGCATTTCATTTATATATATATATATATATATATATATATATATATAGAAAAAAAACTATTTAAATAAAACACCTAACAGAGTTACGTGGACGTGCTTTTCCACATAATCCATTTGGGATGTGGGTTTTACATACATGTATACCTGTACAACTGATAAAACGAGAGAACTTTCACCGATGTTTCACAGCCTTGTGTCGTAACTTCCATTGAACATATCTTGCATTTTACGCGGTATGCTGCAATTTGTTCTTGTCCTTAACAGTCATCCTGATTATTTTCAAAATGTTTGATTGTGACTGTTACTTTTCAGTGTGCATTCCATCCAATGGCAGTAACCAATATTGATTTTATAGGCAAGCACATTGATTTTACCGACCTATGAATTCTTTGTCTTTAAACCAAGAATGAATGTTTATACTTAGGCTAATACATCTTAATTACTTTCAAAATGTTTTGGTGCAAATGAATAATCCAAATGATATATTTATAACACTACACTGAATGGTACTATGTTATGATGATACGCCATTAATAAAAACAGGTTAATTTAGTTACTCTGATGGACTCCCCTTGTAAATGCTTTGGAACACTTGGTTATTGGGAACATTTCTAAATATTAAGAGATAAAACAGATCTATTCTGTTGTGTATAGACTAAAACACGCGTAAGCAAAATGAATAACACAGTTGTAGATTTATTTTCTGACGATTAAACGTAGAGTAACTTTTGGGATAACTAAAAACTCCATCCATAAGATCTAGGATTTTGTTATTTTTTTCTTAATCCCACTACTATATATATCGATTCCAAGGGTGTCTTTGAATTAAGACATATTAAATCGATGACATACACATCACGCTGAGTTCAACAGGGATTCTACAAGAAGGCGTGCACTGATACCATAAAATACACCAATATACAGGTTTACAAGTTTCCCCCCTTTCCATTCATGCGTAAAGTCATAAAAAGTGAATACAATTGAGCTTGGGTGTGTTGGCGATGAAAACAACACACACACACACACACACACACGCACACGCACACACACACACACACAGACACACATACAATTGGTGTTCTGTTATGAGTACATTCCTGAAAACCAATGCAGATTCTGGATGCCAACTCGGAGTGAAAAATATAAGAATTTAACGAAATTCACGTAATTACAATATAAGCATTTTATTTATTAATAATATGAACTTACCCTTTGGAGATCACTAAAAGACCACTATCCTGAGCATAGTTGGTAGTTTTAGAAGATATCATAACGTAGTTATGAATTACAGTATATTTGAAGCATCTTTACACTGTATTAAATACTTTAACTTTGAAATTAACGCGTTCTGGATTATTAAACAACATGCAACCATGCAAGTATTCGGCACTCCCAGGTCACATGTCTCTACTGCACTTTTAACATAATGGGTCAACAGTGCAAACCAATTTACTTAAACTTTGCGGATTGCTTTCGGGTCCATTCGAAACACACTGTGTGGCTGAATTAAAACGGGTGCTTTGTTCTTCGCGTCATGCAATTTGGATATCCGATTACGAAGAATCTGTATTTTCAAACACGCATTTCGCACGAGACTGATGGCATGTTTACATTTCAGACGGCGATTTAGAAAGTTAACAAGTATAAACGTGTGGGTTTAACAAATTTTGAAAATCGAGGTGCTCCACACATACAACTATTTTGGCAATAAAATGCATGCGAATTTTAACACGAGATCAAGTCGAATATACAAACTCAGAGAATCAGATCCACCGATAATGTAACTTTGAAAAATGTAACACTATTTCTAACACATTAGCTGGCAACTACGTTACTCACCCACCATTGGACAGGGTGAGCTGTTACCTCTTTTAATTTTCACAGAAAAGCTAGTCGTAGTGATTCTTACATCATTTGCTTATCTGCTCAAGTATTAAATGTAGATACAATATAATTAATGAGGATGCTAATCTGGGTTAATTTCATTTTAGCATCATTAAAATGATAAATGACCGGCGCGAAATTATTTAAAATAAAAATAAAGGATTATTCAATCAATTTATTCGGGGGCTTTCAGTCGACTTTTTTACTATATCCACGTGCTTAACTATCAGCAAACATAAACAAACATAAACAGATTTTCTGTTAACTTTGTGAGTACAACTTTTGGAAACAACAGCGATGAAGGGAGTGAGGGGGCGGATCCCCGCTGTGCCTCTGCGCTGAAAGACAGCCAATCGCTTCATTCGCTTAACTGCCAGTCACCGAAATCCGTCCAATACCCACAGTGCCATTTCTAAACTGTATTCCCCACTGTGTCCTCCAACTGTTGTATGTTCTGCCAATCGCTTGAGGACAGAGTGGGAAAAGGAACAAGCAGAGTTAGAGGCAGGACAAAAGAAGTTATATACACCGCTATATACATATATAAAAATTACGATTTTGAATGGCGTGCATCGGAAAAAAACAATAGAAGTGAGTTTGGATGGACTGGGCAGAGTAGCTATGGAGCTCCCTTTGAGCAAGAGGAATCCGGCGCTAAGATTAGCGGATTTGGCAGCGACTCAAACCCTTCCTCATCAGAATATGACAGGCTTCCCGGGGATAGGGGGGCATCACCCTCACTCCCACCATGCCCACCTCCACCCTGGGGAGATGGGCAACGACCCTGGAGTGGTACTCACTCCATTTGGACCTGAGCACATGGCACAGACAAATGCTCTCAAACTTAGTCCATCTCAACACATTCAAAGCCACCCCGAAGCCCAGACCGCGGCATCTTTTACTTCTTCTCAGACCACAGTTGGTTTCCCCGTGGCTCACCCCCACTCAGGCTATACAACCTGCAGGGACTACGTCCTCAGGAGAGAGCTCTCAGCCTCTGCTATGCATGCACTTGGCGACCAACATAGTTCCGCCTCCTCCCCTCATCACCATGGCATGTTCATTTCCCCAACAGGTGCTTATGGGCACGCGGAAGGTGGTGCCCATCCACTTTTTACTGGACTCCACGATCAAGCTGCCCCAGGTGCTCACCACCATGCTCTCAACGGGCAGATGCGTCTGGGTCTTCCGGGGGACATCTATGGCAGGCCAGAACACTTCGGCCACAGGCCCGAGCACTATGGACCTTCATCTCTCCACAGCTACAACTCCATGAACTTAAATGTGAACATCGCTTCAGCTCCTCATGGAGCCGCGGGGGCGTTTTTGAGGTACATGAGGCAGCCCATCAAGCAAGAGTTAATCTGCAAATGGATTGACCAGGAACAAACTTCAAAGAAGCCATGTTCCAAAACTTTCAGTACAATGCACGAGCTGGTTAACCATGTCACCGTGGAGCACGTCGGGGGACCGGAGCAGAGCAGTCACGTTTGTTTCTGGGAGGAATGTCCACGAGAGGGAAAGGCTTTCAAGGCAAAGTACAAACTGATAAATCACATCCGAGTTCACACGGGAGAAAAACCATTTCCCTGCCCTTTCCCGGGTTGCGGGAAAGTATTCGCTCGTTCCGAAAACCTCAAGATCCACAAGAGAACACACACAGGTTAGTTACAGGACGATCGGTAACATTTTATGAAGCAGAGTTGCCTTTACAAAAAACGAAACTATCTTTAAGTTGGAAAAACATTGTAGCACTAGAGGTGCCAGTTGCAGCCGTTTTTCCGAGTTGACTTTAAGATTTGATTTTTAACTTAAGATACTTTAGAATCCACAGTTTAAGTTATCCAGACGCAGAGTAAGAACTACTGGCAAGTCAGTAATGTTTTTGTTGGCGAATTGGACTGTTTTCTTTGTTAAGAAATCTGGTAGTACAGACAGTGCATTAACAATTTTACGCGCACTTTACTAATTTGAAGTAAATACAGTTTAAATGCTTTTGTCAGATATATTTTGGGTGATGTTTAAGTACGTAATGTGTTACATGATTGTTTTGTTGATTTACAGTCTGTCACTGTCTCTCACAGCTAAATCAATAAGAAATCAGCTTTGTATGCGAGCTAGATTTTCTCAATTATTCCATTTTAAGTGTTACTTCTTAAGAAAATACAAAACTATGTCATTTTAAACAAAAAAACAAAGGAAAACAAAAGTTGGGACTGAAAAACGGTACGACCACGTCTAAACCAATACAGTAAGATAAGTTTAGTACTTTATTTAATTTATCATCTGCTTCGGAACTTTATCGGGTGCATCCTAGGCTTGTGATCGGTCCAGGAAGAAATAACAACGGGACAAGAAACGATCGTTTTTTTTAACAACTATCCGTGAAATGCAGAATAATCGGAATTACTATCCAAGGGTTACGAAATTTGCGAATTTTGGATTTCAAGTCTTGCTCTTGAAGAGTTCAAACGAAAGAAAATGCAAACAGTCTGCCGGCGTCTTTATTCATAATTAATGCGGCCTGAAGAGATCTAGTCTGTGGGAAAAGCAATTGAAATTTCTCCTCGATGTGGCTCGAGCTGTTAGCCTTCGTAGGACATAAATATCTACTTGTTAAAAACTAATTAGCTTGTTAAAGTACATAAAATACCCCGAATACCATAGATGACATTGAAAGCTGTGTTTGATAGAACGCATCGCTGATACACAACAGAGGTCCTTGTAATTGAATAGTATAATGACAAAAACACGTGCTCTCCTTAATTCCCAATGATATATGTAATATTATATCAGACCTACAGAAAAGTTACAATTAATAGGACTTTTCGAAAATATTTCAGGCATGTTTTCTAAACAGAAAAGTCGAATAGTTCCCTTTATTTAAATACAACATGCGCTATTACTGCGCTCCCAAAAGTGCAGATATCGATTGTAAGTTTGTGTCTTTAAAAAAGAAGAGAGAGGAAAATCGTTTTGCAAAACTACAAACTTTCTTTGCTGTATTAAACCCTGTTATATTACATTAACCGGAAATCCTTAATACTTAAAATCTAAAACCTCTAAATGTTTAAATCCTGGTCAGGGAACATCCAAATGACCAAACTCACTGTCTCTTTGTGTCTTTATTTTCACATCTTCGTTTTGGTTGCGAATACAGTCATACTGCTTTTTAAAAATGAAATCATCGAGAACCTTTTGAATAGGAGATCAGTAAAATCACGAATGGCACAACTAAATTATGCTTGGGGTGTCTTGGTAAGGTGAGACAAGTACTTACATACCAGATTGACATTTTTATTGGCCACTTTTTAAAACCCTGGACAGAGGCGTCACCTCAAAGACTAACGAAAAATGTGCATGTGGACGAAGTGTGGAAGCTTGTCTTTGTGTTTAAAAGAATCTTCAGGGTCAGAACAGTTCGAAAATAAATAATCGAGTATGACGCAAAGACTACAGGAGAGTAAAAAAAACTCGTGGTAGGAAAACATATTGTCATGAACGTTTGTGTGTTTGTTGCTGGGGGGGGGAGGGGATGCTGGGGGTGGGGGGGGGGGCGTCGAAGAAAAGAAGTATTAATAAATTCAAGGTACACCAGACAGGAAAAGCCTGCGGCAGTATGGGAAACCACACAAACCAGTCATGAAGTAATTAAACTGGAAGTATAGCGTAAGTTAACCATGTATTTATTTCAATTACATATTTACATCGTGGTAATAAAAATTCGCCACTGGAAACATGTTTATTGAGGAATTTAATACGGTTTTCTTACATCCGCATGTAACGCAAAATCTAGGCAGTTTTCCCATCTTTGGGACTCGAATAACTGCCTATAGTGATAATGTTAACCAACTGATTTTAAACGTTTTATATGAGTTTGGGGAGATCCTTATGTCCCTTGAGACTAATTTTTGCGTTTAATGATTAAAAATACTAGCAGTTTCCCCCACAATACCCAGAGGAGAGATAGAAGGGGCCAGCCGTTTCCACTTCGCCTGCCAAGAAGACGGACGAGGCTGCCCTACATCAGCATAACACTGCTGGTTGCCATGTTTGATAAAAACGGAAATGTTTTATGATCCATAATTTCCAATGCCCGGCATTTACGTGTCTACCTTTATTTGTCTGTTTATTTATATATTTATTTATTTTTTAGGAGAGAAGCCGTTTAAATGTGAGTTCGATGGCTGCGACAGGAAATTTGCCAACAGCAGTGACAGGAAGAAACACTCTCACGTCCACACGAGTGACAAGCCTTACTACTGCAAAGTAAGAGGTTGTGACAAGTCCTACACGCACCCCAGCTCCTTAAGAAAACACATGAAAGTTCACTGCAAGTCACCTCCGCCTCCTTCTGCCAACACTGGGTCCACATACCACTCCTCATCGAGTACTCTCGGAGCCCCTCTCTCTCCGGCCTCTGAGCCTCACAGAAGCCGCTCAGCAAACCTCTCCCCTCAGGTTACAAACCTCAATGAGTGGTACGTGTGCCAAGGAAGTGCTGGACCTAACCATCTTCACACTCCTTCCAGTGATTTGCCAACATCGGACTCAGAGGACGAGGACTCTTTCAGGAACTCAGACCCAAGACCAATGCTCTAGTGCTGACGCATTAAAGCAGAATATTTTCCCATTGGTATAACATATGATAAATACACTAAGATTATAAGAATATCAGCTTGTTTAATAATGAAGTAGAACACAGTGCCGCAGAGGTGAAATGGCAAAGGACGTAAGCTGTTGAAATCTTTACTTTTTTGCGTAATTGCGCGCTGCAGAGAATTTAAATTTACATAGCCCTAATTTTTCATCACAACCAAGCTACGCAAATGCAGAATGATGAGGTTAAGAATGAACTAATTATATTCGTATATTATTAAATACCAAAATAAAGGTCTTCGCTTATCTTGATAATATTCCCCATTAATAAATATTCTCATCATAAATAAAATTGCATTCTTAACATTACATGAACATTCCTCCATGGTGTCCCCCCAACCAACACGATGAGTCATTATTGTTTATGTTATCTTAAAGGTACTTTGTGAATGAAATCTCATCAGAACCGCCACCCAAAGTTTAAAAGTTCAAAGCTTTATCAGACTGAGCCCTCTGATGCCAGCGTATGAAAACACGGTAACCGCGTAATACCAGCGCTGCGCGAATCTCAAGGACATTTATGGCGCATAAGTTTCATTTATCCACAGATACAATAAAGACCCTCAAAGTGAATAATTTTGCAGAATAATTTATTATTGGCCCATTAGATGGCATTTCTAAGATCAGCATAAAGCAAAGCACTGCAGTAAGATGGCGATGTGCGACAGTCGCCTTAGTTGTGGACAAGATCGGCAAAGCGGAGCAGCACCTATAGGATTCACCTGTTTTCTAAAATATGTACAGTAACTAATTTACTTTAATTGATACATTTTGTGCTTCTTAATGACTATTTAAAATACTTTTGATGTAAAATTCGTTACAGTATTACAAACTCGTTAAAGAGTACTTATTTGTCATTTGAGACCCTAAATATGTAAAATTGCCAGACCTATCCCTGACTGATTTGTACATATTTGTATTGTTCGTTTGTGTTGATGTAGTCTTTATAACAATGATGTTGTTTTGTAAATTGTAATTTATTTGCTGACATAATGTCCTGAAATTACAGATACACCAAAGAATATTAATCTTAATTTTGGTGAGATTTAGTGATACTTTCTCGTCGTATGTAAGAAGCATATTCTCTTTTTACTTGAATAAGATGTGTAATGTGAAAACGTACTTTCTCGCATGTCCAACAAAGTAGGTCTATTTAACGTTGAGGTGCATGGTGTTGTTGATTTTGATGAAGAAAAAAAGATAAAAAACAGCTTTGATTGTGGAGGTCTTTGATGTTTGTGATAAAATGATAACAGTTAACATGGTAAACCTGAATAAAATGAACAGGACATTATAAAAGCCAAATTCGTGTTTGTTAATATAAGGAAGATTAAATAGCCATGGCGACTTCCTCTGCTGAATCACAGGGCTCGTTTTAAGGGTAACACAATAAATTAGGGCATATTACGCATTTCCAGGACCATTTCCATTTAAATGCAATACTCGCTCCCAATGAATGTACAATTACAACAACCCTAATATCTGAAAACATTAAAATAAAATAAACAATTTATTCAGATCCTGGAATGTGCCTAGACGAGTATAGATACGACGAGCAAAGTAAATTAATACGCTACTGGGCTAACGAGCATTGGTGTAGGAGGATAGCAAGTTAATGTATTTTTACACCTTATGTACTTGAGTCACTGTTTTGAAATAAACATTTAAATCCGGCTGAAAAGGATCGGAAGGGATTCTATACGAATAAACAAATAGTTAAATACAGATGATTAATTGCTACATGCTTGTGTGGGGTTTTGCTTGAAGTTTTGCTGCGAATTGCATGACAAATGAGATACTACATAGAATAACAGGAAAATAAATGAAGGCGTTTATCAATAGAAAAAGTTATAGCTCCGTAATGGAGTCCCTCATAAAGGACAGGACAGAACAAAGGCACTGAAGCATGAATCATTCATGGGGACATAAAAGATAAAAGATATCTCACAAAAAGCAGGACCTTGTATAGAGTATATAAAACAAGTTTCCCCCTCTTATTTCCACCATTAAAACGCACAATCTTATTTTCAAAGTGTTCCTTGTCCAGTCTATAGAATTAAAATTGACCAACGCAAGTTCTGCTCGACTTCAAAGTAAGCTGCTCCCGAGCGGAAGGCTCGGAGCTCAGGCAATCTTCATGGTGCGTTAGGATTTCTATAGCAATTGGCAAGCAAGACGTTCACATTTGAATATATCTAGTTGAAAACCACTTACTGCCACTAAACCGTCTGTCATCAGGATGGGGAGGGGGGGGGGGGGGGTCCGTTTTCACGAGGCGCTAAAGGTCTTTACAAACAATATATACACAGGTATCTATCTTTTTGAGAGCCAATAAAATGCAATTTAATTGACACATCGCCAGTTCAGCAGCCTTGTACATGTTATCAATAAAAACGCTACATATATTACATATGTTATAAATATAACAGCGACTTGCATGTGGATGCTGAAGTGATTCTCAAGTTGTTTCCAGATCTGCATGCTGCTGTGGAAGATAAAGGTTGATTCATTTCATGGCATTTGTTGAGCTTTCAGGAAGATTTCTTTTAATTATACTTTTTGGAAGCCTTTTCGTATAAATGATTTCATTTAAATAAATGAGCATGCAATTGGAATGATATGGAACTGCGCAGTAAATACGATGCGCCAAATGTAGATGACGCTTTATCAGCCACTTAGAGTTGAAACATCGATCATTCTAAACTCAAACTCCTATTGTTCAAAGACAGACCACTATGCCACAGCTATGGCAAAAAGCTCACAAAGGCTAAATATATTCAAAATGAGCCAGCTCAATTCGAGACACTATTAAGATACAGTTGTGTGTGTTGACCTTTAGTTTCATGCCACGTTAGTTCAGTCAATTTTTCACTCTATTACAATCTTTCATATTTGTCCCCATAAACCCTTTTAACCCTCTGAGTTCACAATCAAGTTTGATTTAATACAACTGGTGCTGGGTTACCAATCACTTGTCTCAAAAGTCCTATCTGAATCGCCAAAATAATTGTTCCTTATTTATCTAATACAAGTGCCCCGTGAATGGTGAAAAATAAACAAAATGAAAAATAACCAAACAGATGATTCCTCTGAGTGAAAAGAGGGGACTTAATAAAAGAGTGAAGCAGTCACCGTTGAATGAGAAGTGCTTTGAAGTGCAACTTATCATCTGAAGAATACTTCTGGGTTGTCCTAACGACGCTGCTGAAGTGAAAAGGCTCTCTTTTGTCAGCGATTTGTTCTCCTTTGCTAAGATGCCCGTAGAAATCACTTACACGGACGGCCTTAGCATGCAACCCGCAAATCAGTAACTTTCTAAGTCAGACTAGTAGACGCCACTATCCAGAGGACAAAGCAGAGGCCGCAGAGAAAACACCGACAGTTTTATTTTGTTTTCCTTCTTTATTGTGCCCCGTGGAATCAGAAAATTTTACATTCTGTCACATTAAACGTTTTGTATTGTATGGCAGCTTTCCATTTCTCTAACCACTGCACACGAATCAAGAATTTCACAATCAATCCATAAAAAAACGTGTGAACTTCCAAAGTATGACATTTCATAGCCTGTATTGGACAGAAAAATATGTTTAATGGCGGATTAAGTGCGAAGAACTGTTGTTTTAAACATAAAACTTATTTTAATAACAACCTAACGTACAATATCATTTAAACCAAAATAATTTAGGATAAGAATAGTTCCTTTTTTATTTATGTATTTATATTGACATCCGCATTGGTAAAAGCAAGTACAAACCTTTTTGTAAATAGATACACAATCTCTTCAAATAGTGGGAACTATTTGCTTTCACTCATTTTGACCTACATGTCTTTTGAACTTTACAAAAAAAGAACACACATACAACACTATCACTCATTGAATAAACAATCAGTTATTTACTCAGTACTACTTGTAACATTTTTTTTTACCGAAATAAAAACAGTAAATAGTTAAAAAAAAAAGGTAGATGTTAGGGTTTTTCTTTTCGAAAGCCATTGTACACTGAACTAGGTGATTAAATAAGGTTATTGGAATCACAAGTCCAATGTATTAAATATTGAATGACAGAATGGAAAAAGAACTTGTCAAGGGACACTGAGCCTGAAAGTCTTTTTTCTACAGTTGCCTGTTCAACTGCTTAAGCTGGTGTTAATTAAAGCTCCTTGTAACAGAGTTAGGGTTAGGCATTGTCCATCTTCTCATTGAAATGAAAGGAACTCTTGTAACGCTAGTTAGGCTCTTTCTCATTGGTCCTTTTTTCCGCGGTGATTTACAAGCAGAAGTACAGAGGCACTGAAAAAAAATAAAAATTAAATAAACTTTATAGACTAATCGTAAATCTTATTTAGTGCCGTAACGTGAAATAGTCAACAAACTTTGACAGAAACCTCGAAAAGTTGGATGCAATATATCGACCCCCATTCAATGCGTTAAATGAAAAATTATATTCATTAATGTGATTAACAACATTTTATGCACTTAAATATAGGTATGTCACAGGGTGAATACAAGCCAGTGTAAATAAAGTTTATAGCACAAAAAGAAGTTTATCCAAAATAGCAGGTATTCCAACATATATTAACACAGATATCCTGAACAGTTTAGATGTAACATACAATTAGATGTAACAAATTATTGTTATTAATCATCAAGGCTAACGCAAGCTTTTCCCCTTAGGCAAATTATTTAATGGATTATATACAACATCACCACTCTTCACAAAAAGTTGTTAGCCACCTGTCCACAGATTTTAAATACCGCTATTCCTCCAGTTTACACAGACAAAAGCATTTCCTGAAAAGTGCCCCAGAGAAACATACCAGGTGACGCTGAAAAACAGATATCATACGTTTGATTCAACTTTCTGCCTGCATGAACATAGTCCGGCTCCTTCCTATCTCCAAATGCTAGTCTAAGGAAAACTGGGCACATTTTCACTATCCAGGCATTTTGCCAAAATCTTCCAAGCACCCTACCTGGCTAGCTTAAGTTTCCTGTATATGTGAGAAAAAAATGCAATCCAGTTGCAGTTGGACACGGTACTTGTCTGGTCAACACCCGCCCTGTAAGATTCCTTTTCGAAACGCAAAAGGTGCACAGAAACTTTCTCAAAACACCTCACCGTAAGTATCTGTAAACTTTCTTTCTAAAACAATTTCTGATACAAATTTGGAAATAAATTATTATTTGTTACTGTCCAAAATAGATGTCGTGTTGTATATTAACGTCCTGAACGGATGAACTTTGTGAAGAATTTGTACATTTAGGGTTGGAAAGTGATTGGTGCCTTATTAAATTGGGACTGGGTGAATACATAAAACTGCCTTTTAAGTTTTAGGGACGACTCGTTCTTCTTGTTGGAGTCCAGTTCGAACAGCTGTGAGTTCACCTATTAGCCCCGATGTTTTTCCGAAGAGATCGGTGGAGCTAAACGTCAGACAATGGTCTCTCCGGGGTGCCTCTCTCCTGACCTATACCCGGTTTTAATAGTTTCATAGGAACTTCATTAAATCAATTACTTAGTGAACACATCATAATTTATTTGTAATTAGCTGTGAAAAGCCTGATTTTTGCAACTCGATAAGGAAGCGAACTCAGCAGGGTTTTCTGTGTTGTACAAGAGTTTTTACTTGCGGTATTATTTTCAGCTGCAGAAAACGTGAGGTGTAAACGTTTGAGGAAATACTATAGCGTAAAATGTGCACTCATTTCAGTTACTTCTGAGCGGGGACGCTGTCAGAATAAGCTGTACAATTTTATGAAGTTCCTGGACTTTTAAACACGGCTATTAATAAAAACGCTGCATTGATTTTGCAAATATTGTTGAGGACACCGCTTTTATAACACCGAACAGCGCTTCATCACTGTATGTATATGTATATTTTATACAGAAACATATACACGCAAATATACAAAAGTCTGCTGTGTTTATATATTTATCAAGGCTTTTTCGGTACCTTTTAGTACCTATTTTCAGGCAAGTTCATTGTAACAGCTGACTGCTGACTGGTGAAGTAACAGTTAAAGGATGATTTACAATGTGGCCAAACAGCAACTTGATAATTAAGTTGAAATTAGCAAAGAACCTCTATGCCCACAAAGGTAATTCATAGTAATGTGCAAGTAAAATTTATTGCATCATTTATTGTATTTGATCCCACCAGTATGAGGGTGTCCAGATAAGTTATTCATTTTTTAATGATCCATTTATTTTACTAGAAGAAAATACAGGGACAAATTAGTGGGAAGTGCTTAGACAATTTTGAAACAAAAACGAAAAAGTAGGTATGTTTCTCTCAAGTCCTAGCCAGACTAATAATGACAACCATTGTTAGAAAATATACTATTTACTAACCATAAGGGTTGCAAATATCGAATTATTGTGTTATTTCTTGTATCATGTCTACAAGGCGGTTTTATGCACACATATCTATAATTTTTTATTATAAAAGGGGATTTACAGATGAAAGTATTTTGATATTAGAAGCATGTTGCATTATTCAGTGATATCATTATGGTTGTAAAAATGTAATATTTGCAATGAAGTATATAAAACTGAATTTCTAAAATGATTATCTCAACATTGTCACTTTTGCTTAATTTCTCTCTTGGCTATTGCATGATGCTTTGGGGCATTCTATGCACATACCATTTAACATAAATGCAAGAAGACACTTAAAAATCCATCATATTGGAAACAGATGCATTAGATGTATCTGTCTCCTAAAATCGCAGAGAAACCAACATAATGCCTGGCCACTATATAACATCTGTGGGTATACAAACTTGGTGGAGGGCCAAAGTCAGATCCACAGGACTGGGAACGTTTCCAAGGCACTAGGTGTTGAGAGCAAGGTCATCTGCGGACAATCACACAAGCAGATGCGCCAGATCCTAGGCTTGGAGTGCATGGATCCCAAAGTAAACATTGCGGAGCTGCATGAAGACCTCACTGGCCTCCATGTGTTTGACAAATGCATGTTTAAAGGTTTCAGCATTGATGGTCGGATCTCCAGGAAATGTAATGACTGCGAGGGCATCATCTGCTCTGCTTTCGAATGACATCACTCCTGGGTGGTATTGTCGTCTTAACTATTTTGCGGATGGGCATTAGCCTGTCAAGAGAGTCATCAGCAGTGATGTCCCAGGACTCCTTATTTGGTTGTGCTTGTGGCTCTCATTTGTTCTACCTCAATATTGCCACCTCGCATTGGCGCAAAAGATGAAGTAAACATGAATACAACTCTCTCTTCAGCGCTACATTGTTGCCCTATATTTTATTTTAATAGTTTTTTTTATTTACATGACAATTCTGTTAAAATGATTGCATAGTACAGTAGATGTGTTTTCAAAAACGCATCAAATGAAATCATTTAGTTTTTAATTGGATTATTACTACTGTCTTGTCACATTCTTGTGTGATTTTCCTTGAGATGCAGTTTTGCCAATGAGAAATGCCACTTTTGAATGGCATTTAACATTACCTCATGGCCCCATCTTCTTCTAGAGATCAACTGTGTGGGTTTAAGGCATTAAGATTCAATTTCTGCTGGACTATAATTCATCCATCAGAGGTTTTGCTCTGGGTGCAGCACTGCTCTTTGCAGGAAAGGTCAGTGTTCGGCATGATGCATTTACTCTTTCACAGCTGGAGGGGTAGAAGGCAGAATTGGTTATGACGAAAGCATAGACACTCCCTGGTTTGAACACAAATTGGCCGTCAATGCTCATCATCACAGGTGAAGGGACAGAGGTCACCCTTCACAAGCACTGCTTAAGTAGAGGCTGTTGTGATGAAGTGTTTGAATGACCTCACATTGAGAGACACTTATACTGTGGGCCAATCTGCAGGGCAAGGTCCAAACAGCCAATAGCCTGTTCTTCAATGGGATCTCCAACTTATAAAATCCTGAAACAAGTGGGGACTGCAGAGAAAAAGGGACATGCACCTCTAAGCCATGGTTACCTGATACCTGTGACTTTCCCCGTTTCCCAGTAATTTTAAGAATAGTTACCAAGATCTCAAATAGATCCACGCTTGTCATTGACTAAAATGAGATTGTCCATTTTCTGTTTATGATGAAGATCATCTACCACTCTCCTCTGTTTATCCCATATTCATTGAAACAAAAAGGAATTGTTATTCTTAGAGAATACTCAATACAGAATTCCAAATCCTTCCCATTGGCATGTTTCTATGTAGAATTAATGTGAATAAATCAAAAGTTTACACAGATACTGATGTAGTAAACCTGGGAGGTTGTCTTGTTTAGACTGTTACAATGTGGATAAATGACAGTCCCTCCAACCCAAGGCCAATGGCACCAATATCCGTAAGTTTATCTGATATGAATGACATCCTGCAAAGTGTTTCTTTGTAGCATTTCTTTGTCGTTTAGACGTTTGCCTTTCATGAATGCCTTTATGAATCAGTATTACTTTATAAAGTTGTTTCTGAGAACAAAGTGGTTTAGGGATAAGCATGCAACTGAAGTGACAAAGAATCAGCATCTCATTTCATTTAATTGCATTAGTGCATTTGAGCCAAATGTGATGCAGTAGCAGGTTAGCACACCCTCTATTAGATAAACAGTATGCATTTTGATAATATTGTAACAACAAGCCTGATCTATCTGCAGTTAAACTGAGCAGGTGATGTCATATGTAAGTTCATACCCAGAGCATTGCTGAATGAAGCCGTAGATTTCAACATTAAATACCTTTTTCATATTAATGTATGGTTTCAGCTCAAAATCTCTCAAGGTCAAATTTCCAAAGTATTTGATTTATAAGCGGATGTTAACAACTGTTTATGATCAGCTTGAAGGATCCCTGAAAGTCTGCCAAAGGCGGGGAAGGGAGTTGGGGGGGCGGGTCAAATTTTTAAAATGTGAATTGAAGCATTCAACTATAGCATGGAACTTACTATTATTATAATATTAAGATTTTTTTTTTCTGTGCTGTGCTTAAGAATCTGTAGAAAACAATAAAAAACCATATAATTGAAATAATGTGCCAAGAGGCCATGGAGCCGCTGCGGGGGGTGTAACTGAAGGGCAAGTCTGGCTCAACCTATCAGTGTAAAGCCTTCAGACTTCGGGGCAACCTCTCAAAGTACTGCTCATTGCTCCATCTGCTAATCCACTCGGCTGCGCAGCATCGCAGAGGAAAGCATCTCTTTACCTGGAGCAATCTGTCACGAACTCAACACTGAATTGGATACCATCAACTAAGCGGGAACATGGGCGACATACTGGCGTTGGTTTCGTGCTAAAACATGTTGCTGACGTCGCGCGTATTATGCACAACAGGTTACGTGACGAGGGTGAAGTTAAAAGCCCACAAAACTTTTCAAGTTAAAAGCCCACGAAGAGAATTAATGCTGTAGAGGACACGAATTAAACAGTTTCACTATGAAGATGTAAAATAGATATAAAATAAAATGGTTAAATGGCTATACTTAATATTCAAAGTCGGTTTTACAACAAATCACTGACAAATGACAAAATGTGCAAACTGAAAAAATGATATATGACTAAACGATGACAAAAAATTGTTAATGGAAAAAAACGTAGACTGAAAGTTTACTTGCGAAAGAAGGCTCATTTCTGGGTGACATATTGTCAACGTTATACAAACTATGGTTTATAGTTGTCTACTTTTTCAAGGGCTAATAAATGGTGGGTCATTAATTTAATGCTTTTCCAGTTCCCTCTTGCATTGCACTTCAAAAGCCATGATCCTCACATGGAGTAGTTTAAACAGACTACTGAAAATGTACTTTACAGCTAAAACTGGGAATAACGCTTCGCATTCGTTAAGGATAACGGCTTACACGAGCGAAATATAAAACTGCTTTTACTTAAGAAGCACATCGAATGACTTCCATCAAGTGCCGTCGACGAGAAATCAGAAATAATTCCGAGTAAAAATGTCAAGTTATTATACGTTAATTTATCGTGCATTTATTTCTTTCTCTGCACCATAAAAGCAATACTCGGAGAAAAGACGAGAAAAAGTCGAAAAGCTTAAAAAACAATAAAAATTGCAATTGCTTTTTAAAATTTAAGTCCGTTTAACCACTTCTAAGTAAGAAATGTGTAGGTCCTACTGAAGAAATTATGCGGAGGACATATCGTTAAAACACTATTAAACAGCATTTACACATTCCAGTATTAATATTAAGTTAGTACAACTGGAATATAAGTAGAAAACAAATTATTATGAGGATCTATTCATTTCACAGATGTAACAAGTATATTACGATATATATTATACATATATTATTTCTTTAAAAATCGGCAAATATTATATGAGGTGCCATGGTTGGTTAAATGATAAAAATCACAATGCATGGTTCACCTTTTAAGGCTATCGAAAAAAACGTGTGTAAACCACAGACTACCAAGACTAATTTTTATATATGATGTTATGAAAATGAGTGTTAAAATATAATTGTTGTTTTGAACATTTTAAGTCGAGGGCTAAGCAGCATTTCAAATGGCAGACAACCAGTCTAGCACGAATAAAAACATTCGGCGCTCAGACTAGATACCACCTGTTACCTTTCGCATAAAAGAACAAATACGTACAAAATACCTGCTCATACGTTTTGATAGTATAAGAATTAATCTTTAAAGGAATGTTTTCTCTTGGGGTAACGATTCGAAACTCGATTTTGATTAGTTTGTATTTTGTAAAAAAAAAAAAAAAACTTAAATACACCATCAATTGTGATTTTTCTGACCTTTTTCTCAAAAAGAATGTTGTCTTTGGTTCACATTCTCATTGTCGATACATATAATTGAATTTAACATTTGAATTAAGTTTATGGAAAGAATTATGGAAACAATTAATAATTTATCTTAAGGCTGCATATTTCAATACATTTTGATAAATACCAAATACAGAAATAAGTAATAGAACTGTATTATCAAATCAACAAACTACCCACAACAGTCATTGCATTGCAAAATAGTAGAATGACGCTTTATTTTAACTAAAACCGCGAGACAAAAAGCAGGAATTTGAAATCGATGCTTCGAAATGAAGGACGAGTCACCAACGTAAAAATGTGCCTAATAACTTTCTGTACTCCAAATCTTGGTGATCTCTTTAATAGGATTAACTAAGATGATGTCATAACAACGACTCGGGAAGCTGCACGCATTTCTGCAAAGACCCCAGTGTAAGTAACAGATCCTTCTACTCAAGTGTAGCGGATTCAACAGTTCCGCTTTGGAGTTTGCGCTGGATTTGAAGCCGGTGATATACTTATCTTCGCAGATACTAACGGCCAGCTTACTTTTTGCACAATTCGTTTTATTAGAACATGGGGTCTTAGTCTTTTGTGTAGTTAGCTCTCTATTCCATGTCACATAATTTTAGGCACTACAATAACTGCCTGATCGTAATAGCCTCACAAAGGATGTTGCCAGGAGTGAATTAATGCACTGAAGAATGTTAGATGGCCCTTCAAATGATCCTGGGCACTTAAATATTACTAATTGTAGCCACACAATCAAAATATGAAATAATAGTAATATAGTGAGGCAAACATCAGCTAAAATGACCATCACACTATCTAGAAAAACAAAATCTCATTACAATCCTTCTGTATTATATTCCAACTTGACTTTCATTGGCCATAACAATGTGCTTCTCAGTGGTCAATAGCTGGCAATGGAGTGCAGGCTGTTTGGAGATTTGATTCCTGCTTTAATCGACAGTTTTAAGCTCTGTAAGCATCGTTGCTTTTATTTAGCTAGATTTTATTTACATATGATCACAAAAATGACGACAGCCATGTCAATACAAATTAAGGCAATTAACTTTTAGGTAGCACAGCAGAATAAAACTAGTATCTTGCTGTTGTACCCAAGATCAAGGTGTTTAACCTGAAAAAAAGTCATCTAGTAATCAAGTACCTATGGGCATACATACTTAGATACTAGATTTGTGAAATCGGAAAGGACGCATCTTCAATTCTGATGCAACATAACATATGGCACTGCAAAATGTGCTCACACTTTGTGAGCGGCCAGATCACTGCAAAAGCCAGGGAAAACAGAGAATTCATATTATTACTGACAGGACACCCACGATTAAGCCAGATTTTGTCCACATCTGTAAATAAAGTGAGCCAGGAGACGTGAGGGTGTAAATAATCCTGCTAATGGACATCACTGGCCTATATATCATATTTGTTGATAAGAGGTTCTTAGGGAATAGGTAAGATTTGCATAAGCTTAGATACTGAAAAATTAAAAGAGTATTAGGAGTTAATATCTTCAAAGCCAGAATTTCAAGCAGTTACAGGACATGTTTGGAATGAACGTTTACAGCTGTAAAAACAATCTTGAAAAGAGGCAGGTGGCATGCGATGACATTCCTATCAGATCTGAAGTTCAGAAATTGAATATTTGTATTTGGGGGGATGGTCAGTATGAACTGACAGGTTTGGCTGAACTAAAAGGACATGAACTTCAATTCTGTGGTCTTCAAGAATGATGGTCCGATGTGCAAAACAAATGCTTTTAAAAATACAAATGAACTATTCAAAAAACAAGGTCTAAACACTGTAGCAGATTAAGTATTAAGTTGAAAGTAATTATAAATGCAACCAGTTTTATCTCACTCTCCAATGCTGAAGGTGTTAGTGGTTGAAGAGAGATTGGGAAACTTGTTCTGACTGTACAATATAGAGCAACCTGTATGTTCCAGATAATTATGAAACATTGTATCAGAGAAATTAATAGGGTGGTTGTAGATTTACAACAAAACACTTTACTGGGATTATTGTATCAGTGGTAATCGAATGGCTTAAATATCAGTTCCTTGACTGTACTCATTACTGAGTTGGCACCTCTCCCGGATAAAATGAGTTATGCAAACATTATTAATCATTATTTAACTATTTGAACTAATGAGCATAAGGCAAAAAGTATCAATTGCTATAATACCCATTCAGCCAAAATTTGCATCTCAGTAATCTTTATGCTGTCAATATGAACAATCTTTGAGCCTTGTCATTCCACAGTTCTGTCTCTCTACCTCCCATTACCAAATAATGATTGATACATAGTTTATTCATTCAACAATATGTACCAGTTTTCAATATTGAATCTATTGTTTCCATTTTTTGTTGAGCAGAAAAGTTTTCTGTATTTATGCATTTAATTTTGTTTCAACTAAAGTTGATCTGGCTCTTAATGTGCTCTATAAAATATGCTTTGGTTACCTGTCAGTTGCATTCTTGTTGTTGTACTTTTAATTAATGTTAATTTAGTCTTATAGATGTAGCCATGCAGTTCAGAGCCACCATGTTCAACATATTCACAACAACTCAAAATTAAAATCAACCAGGCCATATATTGCTTTACTATTGACTATACACAGAATATTAATGCATTCGCTCACTGACCATATGCTTACATTTGTGGAAAAAGGTTGACATGCGAATCTCATACATGTCAGTGGTATAAATGTCTAAGAAAACAAGAACTACAGTCTAGACTAGTGGTCAAAATTGTGAAAACACTTCCAATTTTTAGAGATTGCACAACTTCATTCAACTGTTGCTCCAGTTACTTATTTCATCGTCCAATCGATATTTGCAGGATTCTTTGAGTGTTTATAAACATTATTGCCACTATTCGTGTAGTAACTTTTAAAGCTTAATGCCAAAAATGCTGGATGCCTCCTCAGTTTTGGCCACTAGTGTACGTCATGCCTAAAGACAAAATAAATCAAATAAACCTAGACATTGATGTGGAACATGGGTCTAATGAAATCGGTGTTGCAAATTAATACGTGTGTGTAAAGTCCACAGCGAATCCCACTGCATTGTTAGCAAGTGTAAGTTGCACAAGGAGTTTGTGGCAAGGTGTGTCAACATAACTGCCCCAAGTTGGCCTTCATTACCTATTATAACTGTCAGAATATACAGTTAGTCAGTGTTTAGATTTGCCTGTTTTTTCATAAAACAATCAGTGAAGAAATTAAATAGTCTTATAATTATATTTTATTACCCAGTCGCTCAGCTATAATTAGAAACTTACAAATTGCTCTTTTAGCAAACATCAATGTGTCACAGTATGTTTATTTATGTTTAGGTACTTACCCATTTATACAGATGGATATTTTCATAACGGTGATGTTTATGTCAATTCAGGTTAAGCACCTGACTAAAGCCCCTACTGGGATTTGAACTAGAAACCTTCAGCCCAGTGTCCTGAACCACGACTAGCATCAGTCTTTGTTTAAAATTTTACGTCGCAGACATTTATTGCCAATTATAGATTGAAAAGTGAAAATGCCACCAGGTACCCTGCAAATTTTAAGTATTAAACACAGTGCAGTGAGGAGAATTTGACTCTAAATAAAACAGGAGAGCAGCTGAAAGACATACAGCCGAAGACAGTCCTTTGAATAAAATCAATATTAAAATCTATTTGTTTTTCATTCATGACCAGTAACAAAGCACAACAAAATCAAACTTGGCTATAAATTATATTTAGTAACAGTTCAGTATGCATTAGTGGTGTCTATAATTTTAGGTTCAGTTTAAAGTTCAATGTAATGTATTTTATATTCAGTGTTCCTAACCCTATTCCCATTCCAGAATCGATTATTAAAGTTTAAATACTGCCTATGCAGCTGAACCACATTAAAAGACATATTCTTGAGAGTCATGATTCACAGCAGATATGAATGGGATATATAACAACAGCACAATGCAGTGCATTTAAAGATTATTTTAAAATAAGGTCAAGAAGATCTTTTTGCCATATTTAACATAAATGGTGCAACAATTACTAATATACATTATTAGCACATAGCACGTTTTATATTTTGTGTGTTTCTTCTGTGTTTATATTACATCAGAAACTCCCAAACATATTATAGGGCCTGATAATTGAAAAAAGGATAAAAAAAATTAAATATGAGCACTTAACAGGTGCTACAGCAACAACCACTGTATTAATATTAATAAGTTCACCATATGAAACTTCATTCACTGTATAATGCACCAAATTTTGGGGGGGAAATAATTTAAAGAATTTTTTTTTGGGAAAAACATAATTTATAGAAGGTCTGAGATCTCTTATGTGACGGAAAAGGTTGTTTATTCTATTCAATGAAGGCCGGCTTGACTGATAATTTAAACAGCCATACATATTTTACATTACATTATTAGTTACAGGCAAATCAGCTTTCATTCATTTTACCTCACATTTAACGTGACTGAATAAACACTATACGCTACCAGTCACGTTGAAACGTCTTTGAAAGGCATGAAACTGATTGATCCCGGATTCACAAGTTAATTTTGTAATTCTGTAAACGCCGCTGCTAAAAGCGCAGTTCTGCATTTCATTAAAAATTTCCGCATGGATATTGCTGCCCCGCTGGTGTCAAAAAAATGGAGACGTAAAAATACATATAGAAGATATTTTATAACGCGATAGTCACCTTCAATTGACATTCAATGTAGGGCAGCGTTTTTTTTACTACGCCTGTCTGAGGAATCTGTGTAAAGCGTTTGCAAGAGCCGTGCTTTGTCTGAAATGTTGCTCACGCATTACCCTCGGTGTGCAAAGCTGTATCCTAATCATCTCTAACAACCAGGCAGCTATAAATGGGGGCTTGAAAGCATACATACCCCTTTCTCTCAGTTTTGACGGCATCCGCCGGCAAACTTTTGAACTGAAGGCGCCTGCGCCTTTCAGGGATCATTAAAATGTCAGTAGGAGAGGTAGCAGAAGCTGAGCTGAAATGGCAAATCTCCCAGCAAGGTACCTCTTATTCGATAATGTATTTATTTTATCGCTGCCTGCAAAAGATGGCATTGTTTTAATTTGTTTTTAATAAGAACAAAGATAATGAACAATGATTCGTTTTCCCCCATCACCATAAATTTAGTATATGGCTGTGAAACTATATTTTACAGTCCTTCGGAAAGCATGTATGATAAATTATACTTTCGTGTAAAATTAGGAGTTTCTTGTACACATAAATCATCTTTATAGTAACATACGCATCTTCTAAACCCAGAAGTCACTGAAGTGTGCTGTTTTACTTTAGTAACTTGGAGATAAAGGTAATCTAATAACAAAATATACATACATACGCCGAACAAGCGATTTTTTTACAGCAATCTCTTTAAGCGTGAAGGATAAAATACCTTTGGTCTTGGTTTAAACGTCGTGGTAAATGCAAGGTTTCACTTGTGGTGAATACCTGAAAGTTGGACGAATATGATAAAACCATATGCGTAATAAATCGCCTTAAATCGTTTTGCTACATGGACAAGTGTGTTTTTTACGATTTATGTCTAGAACATCTTCGCGGAACAGGATACAAAAAAAAAATTATCAATATGGTTTCGTTTTATAAGATGTTTTCTTAAATCTAGCATTTCCCTAAAGGTTAACAACTTAATAACTATCCTATTAGAAAACCCGGCAAATAGGAAAAGACGATAAAATTGTATTTGAAAAAAATTAAACTGACGTAATAATACATAAAACACAAGCATTCGTTGCATCGAGAAGTTGATAACCGATCACCAATAATAGCAAACGTTCTAATGTATAAGCCTTGGTGTAAAAAGTCTAAATAGACATGTAAAAAATTAAATAACTAAAGCCAACATTAATGTTTCATGCATTGCTTTTGCAATGTTGAGGTTGCAAAAGAACAAAAAAACTGAAAAAAAGTTTGCAGAAGAAATGACAGAAGCGCTTGTTTCAGGGAGATGGATTTTAATCTCCGTAAACGATTTTGTTTTCACATAATTATAAGATGTCAGTTTATGAAAGAGACATAGAAAAACAATAATCTTTAATAATAACATATAAATATCCTGAAAAGGCGGAATTAATCGGAATCAGAGAAATACGCTACTAAGTAAACAAACGTTAAGTCTTTTCGCCCCCAAAGTTATGGAGTTTATTAAAGGATCTTAGAGCAGACAAGCAATATAACCGCAGGTGCAGGGGGTTGAAAACATAGTAAAAATGAAAAGTTGGGGAGACTTTGTCACACTGTAACGAGTCTGATTAACATGCCCCTGACAATCTTCCTTA
This sequence comes from Paramormyrops kingsleyae, assembly GCF_048594095.1. Lineage (NCBI taxonomy): Eukaryota > Metazoa > Chordata > Actinopteri > Osteoglossiformes > Mormyridae > Paramormyrops > Paramormyrops kingsleyae. Next base: position 69,893,670 of record NC_132797.1, read on the forward strand.
GTTTACTAGACTCCTAGCAACAACACACAAAAGGACTGGGGTTTAGTGGGGTCCGCGGGGAGACGCTGCGGCCTTTGATCTGTCTCCATTTAAGTAAGTGTCAGTTCAAACTATTAAGGGCACAGAAAAGCATCGTCCCAATTCTGCAAACTTCACAAGACGTTCTCCATTGAAGGGGAATTATCTTTCAGTAAAACACACACCAGTCCAGCGCAAGATCACTTCACTAGTCATGGAAATGACGCCCAGACAGACAGTCAACTTTTCAGGATATTGCGCTGTAATTCGTAGATTGACTCAACGATTAAGCGCAGTGTAACATATATTCCAACCCTTTTTAAAACGTATTTATCATACTTGACTGATAAAGATTATTTGTAAAATGTATTATTGCAAGCATTTGGGCAAATGACCATGAATCCAATGTTATTAATCATATATTTAAAACGCATGTAGGCCTATCGCAATTATTTTGAAATATATTTAATGACAATTAAAAAACATCAATAGCCCATCAAAATTTGCATTTCACTGCTATTTGATAGAACATTCCACTGTGTTATTTATTTATTAACCATATAAAATGTTTCAGGTTCATGCCACGTTCTCTCTGTGTATGTATGTGTGTGTGTATATATATATATATTATATTATATAAAATGGGAAAAGCAACACTTGGATGCATTTGTTTCTTAATACCATACATATCTTGGCAATCCGTTTTGTTGAAAAAAGAAAAAAGTTCAATATGGCGCACACAAATTTAATTGCAGTTATCAATTTGCAAAAGAAGACAAAAACACAACCGCAATACTATTCTTGCTCATTAGTAATATTTTGGCGCGATTCTTTTATTTTATTTGATAAAAAAGTGAATAAAGTTCAGTTCATAAATCTCATTATTGTCAAAAATTTATTGTGTTTCAAAATTCAGTTTTTCTTAATGGAAGATTTTATTATTATTATTATTATTATTATTATTATTATTATTATTATTATATAACCTATGTAGATTAACATATGGCATACTATGTCACCATCCAATATTTGAAGGTCTTATTGATAATCGGTCACCAAAAACAACAGAAAGGAATCAACATAAAAAAACACTTACACAAGGAACTTTAGAGTTCGATTTCATGCCTTCGTTAGAGGTGCTAACGGAATGAAAATACGGTGTTCATACCATTTCTGAAAATGCTGAAAAGTCTTTCGATCTCATTAATAGATACACTATTCTGTCCTCCCGAAGTTGGTAGGCTATCGATGTGTTCCGTTACACACTGTCAGTAGGCCTATTAGCCTTGGTTATTAACTGCGTATATTTTACTACCCCTGGTTTATAATACTAGCGACAGATTTTATTGTACTGAAAAATACTTTGCTAGAATGAGGTTGTCAGAAATTGTCAATAGCTCTCTAGTAAAACAATGAAGACATTATTTAGAAAACCCCCGGGCGGGAAATTACGGGAATAAAACCATCTTTACCACACGGGTCCTATTGAGATTAATGAAAAAATTATGCAAAGCATTTCAATTTAATCTTCTTCCGAGGGTGTTTTGCATGCACACATTTTCTCCGCTGAATTGTACCCGTTAATTTATTATAGCTATCTCGAGACACAACGACTATGGGAATGGTGTCCGTCACCTAATTGAATCCCGTGAAGTTTTTGTAAGGTTATAATCGTGTTAATTGTAATTTACCCTCTTTGGGACTGCAACTAAATTGTATTTAAACCAATCTACTGTGCTATTTGAGAAGATTATGTCATGTTTGTAACAACATAGAAATATATGTAACCTTGCGCACAATTAAATGTAATCAATCGCACTCAACCAATCAAGCTATTGAACGGGAACATTTAAACAAACTAAATTCACTATTGTGTTGCTATAAGGTTTAGTGATATTTTCGGCCACCGTCATTGTAACGGAGCACACATTTACCTCCAAATGTAAGGATGGAATCATGTACTCTTAATGACACCTGCAAACCATTAATCTATGCATCACTGAGTTTGCCGACGTAAATACATTTGGATATTATTTTAAACTAAATAGTTTTGATCATTAAATATTTACAATAACATTTAACGACCAAACTGCTCAACCCAAAGTATGACAACCAGTAGATCATGTACTTAGGATACAATCTCCAGGTAAATTGTAGATGAGATTGACCTCTGTCTGGTGTACACTATTGAGATTGTGCCTCATCCACTGAATGAACACCTGTTCTACATTATTTACACTGCAAGGTGACAGGGAGCGGTGTGTGCTCTTCCCAGCACCTTGTGACAGACACGCTTGGATTATGTGCCGTCACTGGCCATGCGGCGTGCGCGTGTGCGCGGAGCCGCCGATTTGGCTTCTGCGCGTAACGTACTGCACGCTCGATCAGAAACGCACTTACATATTCAGAGGCGGCTCTGTGGCAACTTTGGAGGGCGTTTTCTCTCTCGTGTGAAAACGCTACCTGGCGCAAAGACCATTTTCCAGTTTGCCCATTGGAAGCCATGGCAGCAGAGAGAAAGTGGGATTGGCCGACCCAGTAACAAATTATAAAATAAATGACAGCAAAAGGCAAAAACTGGGAGGAAAAACAATTCTCTGGCTCAATGCCAAAAAGCCATCTTATTGTTAGGCTGCTGGGCGCAGCAGTTGGTGTGATCTTTCTGTCTGGCATTTGCCTGATGCAGAGCAGCCTTCAGCGCATTTCACAGGCAAAAATTGATCATGAAATACCCAGTCTGACTTATTTAGTGCTTCTCATTGCTGCCGCCAACTCTTTTGTTAAAAATTCATCATCCACCCAGTCATCTAAAGGCTTGACAGTGAGATTTATGAAGGCAGATGTAATGAATAATTCACTAATTAGCCAACAACAACAACAATAATATTCATAATAATAAAGATGAACATACTAAGCAAATATATAATGTAAATTCAACTCTTTACTTGGAAGGGAAGGTCTGCTTTCAGCCCAGGCATATGTTATCTGATATTAAAAATTGCTTCGTTTTACATTAGAGACCAATCAGAAGTCAATCTTCTAGAACAGACTTTCCTACAATCAGATGTCAGTTGCGGACAGGAAGACGGAGCAGGAAAAAAAAAAAAGACAGAAAAACAACAAGTGTGGAAGTGGGTTTTATTGAGAGAGAGAGCGCAGCACCAGCCGCTTATCCTGCGGTGTGTGTGTGTGTGTGTGTGTGTGCCTGAAGCAGCCTGGCTGCTGGGCAGGTCTGCTCGGGGTGAGTGTGCCCAGTTTAAAGGAATTCATTTCCCTCTTCATCAAGAACACTGGCTCACAGTCCGCACACAA